>NW_028261388.1:2898512-2958512 GCF_051295495.1 Thamnophis sirtalis | reverse complement strand
AAACGACAGAATGACAGAGGAAGGGAGGAAGGAAACGACAGAATGACAGAGGGAGGGAGGAAGGAAACGACAGAATGACAGAGGGAGGGAGGAAGGAAATGACAGAATGACAGAGGGAGGGAGGAAGGAAACGACAGAATAAGGGAGGAAGGAAACAACAGAATGACAGAGGAAGGGAGGAAGGAAACGACAGAATGACAGAGGGAGGGAGGAAGGAAACGACAGAATGACAGAGGGAGGGAGGAAGGAAATGACAGAATGACAGGAACGGAGGAAGGAAACGACAGAATAAGGAAGGAAATGACAGAATGACAGAGGGAGGAAGGAAGGAAACGACAGAATGACAGAGGGAGGGAGGAAGGAAATGACAGAATGACAGATGGAGGGAGGAAGGAAACGACAGAATAAGGGAGGAAGGAAACGACAGAATGACAGAGGAAGGGAGGAAGGAAACAACAGAATGACAGAGGGAGGGAGGAAGGAAACGACAGAATAAGGGAGGAAGGAAACGACAGAATGACAGAGGGAGGGAGGAAGGAAATGACAGAATGACAGAGGGAGGGAGGAAGGAAACGACAGAATAAGGGAGGAAGGAAACGACAGAATGACAGAGGAAGGGAGGAAGGAAACGACAGAATGACAGAGGGAGGGAGGAAGGAAACGACAGAATGACAGAGGGAGGGAGGAAGGAAATGACAGAATGACAGAGGGAGGGAGGAAGGAAACGACAGAATAAGGGAGGAAGGAAACAACAGAATGACAGAGGAAGGGAGGAAGGAAACGACAGAATGACAGAGGGAGGGAGGAAGGAAACGACAGAATGACAGAGGGAGGGAGGAAGGAAATGACAGAATGACAGAGGAACGGAGGAAGGAAACGACAGAATAAGGAAGGAAATGACAGAATGACAGAGGGAGGAAGGAAGGAAACGACAGAATGACAGAGGGAGGGAGGAAGGAAATGACAGAATGACAGATGGAGGGAGGAAGGAAACGACAGAATAAGGGAGGAAGGAAACGACAGAATGACAGAGGAAGGGAGGAAGGAAACGACAGAATGACAGAGGGAGGGAGGAAGGAAACGACAGAATGACAGAGGGAGGGAGGAAGGAAACGACAGAATAAGGGAGGAAGGAAACGACAGAATGACAGAGGAACGGAGGAAGGAAACGACAGAATAAGGAAGGAAACGACAGAATGACAGAGGGAGGAAGGAAGGAAACGACAGAATGACAGAGGGAGGAAGGAAGGAAACGACAGAATGACAGAGGGAGGGAGGAAACGACAGAATGACAGAGGAAGGGAGGAAGGAAACAACAGAATAAGGAAGGAAATGACAGAATGACAGAGGGAGGAAGGAAGGAAACGACAGAATGACAGAGGGAGGGAGGAAGGAAATGACAGAATGACAGATGGAGGAACGAAACGACAGAATAAGGGAGGAAGGAAACGACAGAATGACAGAGGGAGGAAGGAAGGAAACAACAGAATGACAGAGGGAGGAAGGAAGGAAACAACAGAATGACAGAGGGAGGGAGGAAAC
Organism: Thamnophis sirtalis; assembly: GCF_051295495.1. Lineage (NCBI taxonomy): Eukaryota > Metazoa > Chordata > Lepidosauria > Squamata > Natricidae > Thamnophis > Thamnophis sirtalis. The sequence goes on along the minus strand of NW_028261388.1, from coordinate 2,956,970 downwards.
GACAGAATGACAGAGGAAGGGAGGAAGGAAACGACAGAATGACAGAGGGAGGGAGGAAGGAAACGACAGAATGACAGAGGGAGCGAGAGAGGAAGGGAGTTATTTGTCACTTTTACAATATGCCAGAGGATCTTTACCACACACACACACAAAGAGCAAGGCCTACACAACTCACAATGGTGTATTGTTTTTCTGCAGTCAAAGAGCTGGCCTGCAGGGTGAAGATAAGGGAGGAGGGCTGCTTCGAACCGTCCCCTCTGCTGGGGCTTCCTGGGCAAGGAAGGGAGGGGCAGAACAAAGGGCCTCTGAGTCAGATCAAAGCCCTCTGAGGGCCTTTCACCAAACCTGAGATGATCCAGGACCAGCTGCCACCATTCACATCAAAGAGCTGCTGATTTCTTCACGAAGGGATTGTGTATCTCCAGCTAATGGTCAGATGACAATTAAGGAGTCCTTTTGTCTTCCTAGAATAGCACAACTATGTCCCATATCAGGAGGGGGAAGCTATGTCACAAGCTTTGCGAGATCACAACCTTGGTCAAGGAACACACAATGTTGGTCAAATAACACAATGTTGGTCAAGGAACACTCAACATTGGTCAAGGAACACTCAACGTTGGTCAAGGAACACTCAACGTTGGTCAAGGAATACTCAACATTGAAGGAACACTCAACGTTGGTCAAAGAACACTCAACGTTGGTCAAGGAACACTCAACATTGAAGGAACACTCAACGTTGGTCAAGGAACACTCAACATTGGTCAAGGAACACTCAACATTGGTCAAGGAACACTCAACATTGAAGGAACACTCAACGTTGGTCAAGGAACATCAACGTTGGTCAAGGAACACTCAACATTGAAGGAACACTCAACGTTGGTCAAAGAACATTCAACATTGGTCACGGAGCAGCAGGACGGTGCCCACCAAGGCCAATGGCTGAACTGATACTCCCAAATACAATACAATGCAATACAATACAATAGCAGAGTTGGAAGGGACCTTGGAGGTCGTCTAGTCCAACCCCATGCTTAGGCAGGAAACCCTATACCGTTTCAGACAAATGGCTATCCAACATCTTCTTAAAGACTTCCGGTGTTGGGGGAACTTCTGGAGGCAACTTCTGTTCCACTGGTGAATTGTTCTCACTGTCAGGAAAGTTCTCCTCCGTTCTAAGTTGCTTCTCTCTTTGATTAGTTTCCACCCATTGCTTCTTGTTCTGCCCTCAGGTGCTTTGGAGAATAGCTTGACTCCCTCTTCTTTGTGGCAACCCCTGAGATATTGGAAGACTGCTATCATGTCTCCCCTGGTCCTTCTTTTCATTAAACTAGACCTACCCAGTTTCTGCAACCGTTCTTCATATGTTTTAGTCTCCAGTCCCCTAATCCTCTTTGTTGCTCTTCTCTGCACTCTTTCCAGAGTCTCCACATCTTTTCTACATCGTGGCGACCAAAACTGGATGCCGTATTCCAAGTGTGGCCTTTCCAAGGCCTTATAAAGTGGTATTAACGCTTCACGTGATCTTGATTCTCTCCCTCTGTTGATGCAGCCTAGAACTGTGTTGGCTTTTTTGGCAGCTGCTGCCCACGGCTGGCTCCTATTTAAATGCTTCTCCACTAGGACTCCAAGATCCCTCTCACAGTTACTACTGTTGAGCCAGATGCCACCTATACTGTACCTGTGCATTTCGTTTTTGTTGCCTAAATGTAGAACCTTTTACTCTTTTCACCATTGAATTTCATTTTATTAGATAGTGCCCAATGTTCAAGTTTGTCAAGATCCTTCTGTATCTTAAGCCTTAAGTCTTCTCATTGGCTATTCCTGCCAGCTTGGTGTCATCTGCAAATTTGATAAGTTCCCCATTTATCCCCTTACCTAAATAAGACCCCCAAAATTAATTACAGGTATTACTCGACTTATGACCATGTGATCATGGGGATGCGGCTACGGTTATAAGTGTGAAACTCCACCCTAGACCACTTTTTTCAGTGACTTCGAAAATTAATGACAGGTATTCCTTGACTTATGACCACAATGCAGCCCCAAATTTATCTTGCTAAGGGAGACCGTTGTTCAGTGACTTTTGTCCCATTTTGCAACCTTTCTTGCCACGGTTGTTAAGTGAGTCGATACCGCTGTTACGTTAGCAACACAGTTTCAAGATTTCAAGTCATTTGTATGCCACCCACTCCCTAGGGACTCTGGGCGGCTTACAGAGAAGACATATAAATTTAAAAATAAACATACAATTTTTGTTGCTAAGTCAACCTGGCTTCCCCATTGACTTTGCTTGTGAATTTGCTTTGAATCACGTGACCCTGGGACAGGGCAACCGTCATAAATACGAGTCAGTTCCCAAGAGTCTGAATTTTGATCATGTGATCGTGGGGATGCTGCAACGGCTGTAGGTGTGAAAACGCATCGTAAGTCACTTTTTTTCAGTGACTTCGAACTGTCACTAAACAAACCATTGAATCCCGGACTCGCAAATCATACCAATCTGAAGTGTGGGAGGTTTGCTACGATGGGAGGAGCAGCAGAAGAAGCCAGGGCTGCGTGGGTTCAAATCCGAGAGCTGCTGTACGTTTAATAAATGAATACATTTATTCACTTGTTTATTCATTTATTCACTGCCAGCAAAGCAATGCCCCACAATTTTCCAATGGGGCCAAACTTGCAAGAATTCTAATAAAACAAAAGCAAAAGTATAAACCACCCCTAATTAATTTAATTAGAGCCCTGGTAAAAAATTAAACTTTAAAGGCAAGAAATGAGCAAGCAAAACATTTGGGAGTTAACAATTAACATTAAAACTTGTAAGTCAGGCTGGACTGTGTCTTTCCCTGGTCGTGTTCACCCCATACACCCCCGGAAGCAGGAAAGGGACAATTTGGGGTGCCTCTGTGAAACAGCAGAGTTCTCTCCCCCCCCACCCCGCAGCCTGCCAGGGAATTACAGGTAGTCCTCGATTTACGACCACTATGGAGCCCAAAATTTATGTTGCCAAGTGAGATGTTTGTGAAGTGAGTTTTGCCCCATCTTATGACCTTTCTTGCTACAGTTGTTAAGTGGATCACTGCAGTTGTTAAGTCAGTAACACCGTTGTTAAGCGAATCTGAGCTTTCCCATTGACTTTAGCAATAGCAATAGCAGTTAGACTTATATTTATTTATTTATTTATTTATTTATTTATTTATTTATTTATTTATTTATTTATTTATTTATTTATTTATTTATTAGACTTAGATACCGCTTCATAGGGCTTTCAGCCCTCTCTAAGCGGTTTACAGAGTCGGCATATTGCCCCCAACAACAATCCGGGTCCTCATTTCACCCACCTCGGAAGGATGGAAGGCTGAGTCAACCTTGAGCCGGTGAGATTTGAACCGCTGAACTGCAGATAGCAGTCAGCTGAAGTGGCCCTGCAGTACTGCACCCTAACCACTGCGCCACCTCGGCTCCTTTGCTGGTCAGAAGGTCGCAAAAGGGGACACTGAAACCGGTCATAAATAAGTCAGTTGCCAAGCCTCTCAATTTTGATTATGTGTCTGTGTTGAAACTTCAATGGTCGTTAAGTGTGGAAAAAATGGTCGCAAGTCATTTTTTTCAGTGCCGTTGTAACTTTGGACGGTCACTAAATGAACTTTCATAAGTCGAGGACTATCTGTACTGGCATTCTCCTTGCTTTCTTTTGCCACAGTCGTTCTACAGGCAGTTTTCAACTTACAACCATTCATTTAATGACCAAAGTTACAACGGCACGGGGGAAAAGTGAGCCAAGGTGGCACAGTGGTTAAATGCAGCACTGCAGGCTACTTCAGCTGACTGCAGTTCTGCAGTTCGGCGGTTCAAATCTCACCGGCTCAGGGTTGACTCAGCCTTCCATCCTTCCGAGGTGGGTGAAATGAGGACCCGGATTGTTGTTGGGGGCAATATGCTGACTCTGTAAACCGCTTAGAGAGGGCTGAAAGCCCTATGAAGCGGTATATAAGTCTAACTGCTATTGCTACTGCTACTTTATGGCTATTTTCCACACTTAGCGACCACTGCAGCATCCCCCAAGGTCACCATTCGGCAACTGTCTCATATTATAACGGTCCCGGGGTCATAGGATCCTCCTTTTGCGACCTTCTGAAAAGCAAAGTCAATGGGGAAGCCAGATTACTAACCACGGAGTCCCGATAGGAGTGGGCGGCATACAAATTTTAATAAACCTTAAACCTTAAACTACGGTGCTTCACTTAACAACAGTGGCAAGAAAAGTTGTAAAAAGAACTCGCTGAGCCTCGAAATGCTGGCCTCAGTTGTGGCTGTTAAGACCAGGACTTCCTGCAGATGAATAATTCTGAATTAAAGGCGATGACCCAGATATTAAATAATCCATTTGGAATATTAATTGGCCCTTATTTGATTCCAGCGGCCCTTTTCATGCAGAGACACCAACCAGACAGGTTCATTTTCATCCCGTCATCGAAAATGGCAAATAAGAAAGGGGGGAAATTGCCAAGATGGAGATGAGGAAAAATGCTAATTTCATTAGAAAGGAAAACAAAGGAGAAGGGGAAATGCAAATGGAGGGATGGAATTAAGGGGGAAAAAAATCACTGGGTGAAGGGGGGAAATTGAGAAAGAAGACTTCAACAGCCATAAAGGGTTAAAAATTCACCAGGCAAGCCGATCCTTTTAAAATAATAATAATAATAATAATAATTTAAAAGTTAACCACCCTGTTCAGCAATATTCACAGGTATAATACAGCCAGTCCTCGACTTACAACGGTTCATTTAGTGACAGTTATAGGCACTGAAAAAAAGGGAACATACGACAGTTTGTCACACACAACCGTTGTCAATGTGGTCAGAATTCAGCCACTTGGGCCACTGACTCATATTTATGACGGTCACAGTGTCCTGGGGGGGGGGAGGTGTCACGTTGTGATTCCCTTCGGCGACGATCTGGCAAGCAAAGTCAATTGTGGGGGGGGGGGGAAAGAAGCCAAATTCGCTTAACAACCGCGTCACGGACTTCACAGCCGCGGCGATTCGCTTAACCACCGTTGGCGAGAAAGGTTGTAAAATGGGACCCAAAAGCCCATTGACGGCTTCCTTGCTTAGCAACGGAAGTGTTTGGGGTTCAAGGTGGCGCAGTGGTTAAAGTGCTGTACTGCAGCCACTTCAGCTGACTGTTATCTGCAGTTCGGCGGTTCAAATCTCACCGGCTCAGGGTTGACTCAGCCTTCCATCCTTCCGAGGTGGGTAAAATGAGGACCCGGATTGTTGGGGGCAATATGCTGACTCTGTAAACCACTTAGAGAGGGCTGGAAGCCCTATGAAGCGGTATATAAGTCTGCTAACTGCTAATCGGGGTCATTAAGGCGAGGACTAGATGCCGTGCCCGTTTTTTGTTTTTTTAAAAAAGGAGGAATTTTATTTCGCCCTGTTGCAGGGACGTGGGTGGTAAAATCTCTCGGGTCGAAACAATATGTTTTGGAGGGATTAATAAAAAAAGGAAAGAAAGAAAGGCCTCATCAAGGCTTTTAATCAGCCCTAAAATAGCTTGCGGGAGTTCAGAAGCAGCTGTGTTTATTCCCCTCTTCAGACGTGCTGCATTTCTCTTCCGCAGGCTTTCATTTCTGAGACAATTGGAAAATTCGAAAAAGGCTCCTTCGCCTGATTTTGCTTTTATTTCTAGAGGAAAAAATGTCTTTATTTCTTGCTCGGCATAGCAAAAAAAAAAAAAAAAATGATATTAACGGCATGGAGCCAGCTGGATATTCCTCCGTTCGGCATTCAGAAGAAGAGGAGGAGGATTTAGGATTTTTCAAGGTTTAGAAACTTTCCGAGGGGTGGCCTTTAACTCGCCAGCCGGCATTGGTGGGCTGCAACTCCCAGAATTCCCCCCATCAGCCGGAGTGGACTACAACTCCCAGAATTCCCCCATCAGCCTGAGTGCACTGCAACTCCCAGAATTCCCTGAGTGAACTACAACTCCCAGAATTCATGTTAGCCTAACTCCTCAGACGGTGCCAGCTAGGATGTGTGGAATACAACTCCCAGAATTTTTCCATCAGCATGGGTGGACTACAATTCACAGAATTCCCCCGACAGACTGAGTGGACTGCAACTTCCAGAATTCCTCATCAGCCTAAATTAAGACAATTCCCAGAATTCCCCCATCAGCTTGAGTGGACTACAACTTCCAGAATTCCTGTTAGCCTAACTCCCAAGAAGGCCCCAGACAACATGGGTGGACCACAACTCCCAGAATTCACCCAATAGCCCGAGTGGACTGCAACTACCAGAATTCCCCCCCATCAATTAGACTACAACTCCCAAAATTCCCCCATCAGTTTGAGTGGACTACAACTCCCAGAATTCCCCCATTAGCTCGAGTGGACTACAACTTCTAGAATTCCTTCATCAGTTAAAGTACAACTCCCAGAATTCCCCCATCAGCCCGTGTGTGTGGACAACTTCCAGAATTCCTGTCAGCCCGAGTGGACTTCAATTCCCAGAATTCCCTAGCTGGCACAGATCGACTACCAACTCCCAGAATCGGCCTGAGTGGACTACAACTCTCACAATTCTCCCGTCAGGCTGTGTGGACTTCAATTCCCAGAATTCCCCAGCCAGCATACTAGATGGGGATTTCTGGGAGTTGAGAAGGTGCCATACACCCCATCTTGTTCCCTTCCACGCCGTTGCTCCCTTCAGCTTTTAGGGGCCATAATCCGAACCTTAAGGAAAAACATTATTTTTGCTTTTTCTTGGAAGGAGATCAGAAACCCTGAGCCGTTTTCTTCCGATTCTTCAGCCGTGTCCGAAGGCGGCTGTTGGGCTGCCGAAGAAACACCCATTTGCCAGCTGTCCCTGAATACCGAAGTCGCTGAAAGATAATTTCTCCCCAAATGGTGTTTCCAAGTAATGTCCTTTTTCCCAGGACATCTGAAAGATAAACAATTTGAGGAGAAGCTTTCAATGTTCCCTTTCATGGGTCGTTGAGCCAAAAAATCATCCCTTTCCGAGAAAAATAGGGGTGGGTGGGGGAAGCTGTACGTGACAAGAGGCAAGCAAACTCCAGATGTTTTAAGGTAAAGGTTCCCCTTGCACATCTGTGCTAGTCGTTCTCGACTCTAGGGGGCGGTGCTCATCTCCGTTTCAAAGCCGAAGAGCCAGCGCTATCCAAAGACGTCTCCCTGGTCATGTGGCCGGCATGATACAACGCCGAAGTCGCCCGGAACACTATTTCCTTCCCACCAAAGGTGGTACCTATTTTTCTACTTGCATTTTTCACGTGCTTTCAAACTGCTAGGTTGGCAGAAGCTGGGACAAGTCACGGGAGCTCACTCTTTTAGGCGGCGCTAGGGGTTCGAACCGCCGTTCGAACTTGTCGAACTGATCGACAAGCTCAGCCACTGAGCCACCATGTCCCTTCTAGAACTTTTAATCGCTCGCAAAAATGTACAGGGACTCCTTGACGTCCAACCACAATTGAGTCTAAAATTTTGGTTGCCAAATGCTCTGCTCTGTTTTACGACCTTTCTTGCTGTCGTTGTTAAGTGAATCCCTGAAGTTATTAAATGACCATCGTGGCCGATAAATGAATGTGCCTTTCCCGTTGAGTCTGCTTCTCTGAAGGTCGCAAAAGGGGGTCACGTGACCCTGGGGACACTGCAACCGTCATAAATACGAGTCAGGGGCCCAGCGTCTGAATTTTGAACACGTGACTGTAGAACAGTTCTGCAGTTCGGCTGTTCAAATCTCACCGGCTCAGGGTTGACTCAGCCTTCCATCCTTCCGAGGTGGGTGAAATGAGGACCCAGATTGTGCGGGCGATATGCTGACTCTGTAAACCGCTTAGAGAGGGCTGAAAGCCCTATGAAGCGGTATATAAGTCTAACTGCTATCTTCCTCCCCAACCTCCTCACTGTCCGACTCTGCTGCCAGCTTTGCAGGACACCGACAGGCCACAACAAGGGGAAAGGATTCTAGCAGAAATGTTGGGAGTCTCACCGTCCTTTCCTAGAAGCCAACGGCCGTCTCCTTAGCTTATCGGCGTCAAGTTTCTATTTTTGCAAAACACACAGCTATGCACTAAGCAATTTTCCCATCCTGGCAGCATGTCACCCACAAAGACAGCACACGATCTGTCGCTTCGCAGGAGGAGAATCGCTGGTTGCGCACATCAAGGGAGTCAATTCAGGTTAAGAAAACGCAGGGAGGTCGACACTATAGGGAGTCCTCGACGTACGACCACAGTTGAGGCCCAAAATTTCCGTCGCTAAGCCGGAGGTGTGGTGAAGTGACTTCCGCCCCATTTTACAGCATTTCTTGCCGCCACGGCTGTTAAGTGAATCGCTGCAGTTGGTAAGTGAGTCACACGGTTGCTAAGTGAATCTGGCTTGTCAGGAGGTTGCTAAAGGGGAATCGCATGACACTGCGACCGTCATAAATACGAGTCGCTTGCTGAACGGCTGAATGTTGATCACACGATCGCTGCAGCGGTCGTTAAGTGTGAAAAATGGTCGTTAAGTCCCTTTTTTCAGTGCCGTTGGGAACTTCGAGGGGGGTCACTAAAATGAACTGTTGTAAATCGAGGACAATCTGTATTGCAGGCAGTGAGTTATTTCCGCTAATTGTGTTTGGTTTGGTTGACGGAAGACGAGATGAAGGGGTCAACGCAAGAATTGATGGAAATCCTTAGGGAGGCCCTGCATTTATAAATGCAGGTAGTCCTCAATTTACATCCGTGTGTTTAGTGACCGTTTGAAGCAATTTTTTTTCTTTCTGCACTTTCGCTTCCTTCCATCCTTCTCTCTCCTTCCTTCATTTTTTGCTTCTTCCTTCCTTCCCCTTCCTTTTCTTTCCTTCCCACTCCTTTCTTCCTTCTCTCTCCTCCTTCCTTTTCATTCACTCCCTTCCTTCTTTCCCTGTCATTTCCATTCCCTCCTTCTCTGTGTCCTTCTTCCCCTCCCCTCTTCCTCCCTCTCCCTTTGATACCCCTTCCCCATCTCTTTTCTTCCTTCCTCCCTACCTCCCTCCTCTCCTTCCTTTTTCCCTCCCTCCCCTCTTCTTCCCTCCCTTCGAAACCCCTTCGCCTGCCCTATGTCTTTCCTTCCTTCCTTCCCTCCTTCCTTCTCCTTCGATCCCCCTTCCCCTGCCCTCTTAATGTTTCTTCCTTCCTTCGTTTGATCCCTCCCTTCTCCTGCTTCTACTCCATTAGATTCTGCTAGTTTTGCATGCTTAGTAAAAACATCTGCAATGAAAAACATTTAAAAACCCGATCTGGCCCCGAGGGTCTGAATTCTAAGCCGCTATTTCATGCCTTTGCTTTTATTATTAATTTTTTTAAGCATTTGTACTTGAAGCCAGAGATGGACGTACTGATCTCCAAGCCAAAAGAAAGACAACATAGCCATTTTAATGCTTCCGTAGGCCTCCCTGCAAAAACTTATTTATTTTATTTATTTATTTATTAGACTTATATACCGCTTCATAGGGCTTTCAGCCCTCTCTAAGCGGTTTACAGAGTCAGCATATCGCCCCCACAGTCCGGGTCCTCATTTCACCCACCTCGGAAGGATGGAAGGCTGAGTCGACCCTGAGCCGGTGAGATTTGAACTGCTGAACTGCAGATAACAGTCAGCTGCAGTAGTGCACCCTAAATATTCAGGGCTTCGTTTCACCTCACACCAGCAAGGCAGAAAAACAGACAATATCCTTACTCTGAAGGAGCAAATCCCTCAGCCCAGACCTAGAGCCCTCACCAGCCCCTACAATTAAGAGAAGAACAGAGTTGGAAGGGACCTTGGAGGTCTTCTAGTCTGACCCCCTGCAAGGGGAATGCGCGTCCCACCTGCACTCTTCCCACCCTGCATGCCCCATTTTGGGCCTAGTAGGCCTCACTGAAGCGCATCGTGCAAATAAAATGATTTATTGCAGGAACTGGGTATGTCTAGTTTAATAAAAAGAAGGACCAGGGGAGACATGATAGCAATATTCCAATATCTCAGGGGTTGCCCCAAAGAAGAGGGAGTCAAACTATTCTCCAAAGCACCTGAGGGCAGAACAAGAAGCAATGGGTGGAAACTAATCAAGGAGAGAAGCAACTTAGAACTGAGGAAGAATTTCCTGACAGTGAGAACAATGAATCAGTGGAACAGAAGTTGCCTCCAGAAGTTGTGAATGCCCCAACACTGGAAGTCTTTAAGAAGATGCTGGAGAGCCATTGGTCTGGAACGGTATAGGGTAGTGTTTCTCAACCTTGGCAACTTGAAGATGTCTGGACTTCAACTCCCAGAATTCCCCAGCCAGCGAATTCTGGGAGTTGAAGTCCAGATATCTTCAAGTTGCCAAGGTTGAGAAACACTGGTCTAGGGTTTCCTGCCTAGGCAGGGGGTTGGACTAGAAGACCTCCAAGGTCCCTTCCAACTCTGCTATTGTATTGTATTGTATTTTTCAGCGCCTAGCCAAAACAGCACACCGTCTTCTCTCTCTCTCTCCAGGAGGGGGGGGAGTAAGGCATCCTCCCCCTCATACACAGCAGCCTTGCCATACACCCGGCCCCCTTTCCAAATGCCAAAACCCAGAATAACCGAAAATGCTTGCGTCACAAACAATCTCGGAAGCTTTCAGCAAAAAAATTCCACGGCGGCGTTAATAGGATTTGGTTCAAAACCCAAATCCGTTTTCTCTTTCAGGGACCAGTTAAATTCCGCCTTCCTCTAAGCCTACAAAGAGTTAGAGACAAAGGAAATAGTACACTTGTCTTTTTTTTTGGGAAACACTGCCAAGAACTTTGCTCCGTTTGACAGCCACCGGGGAGAAAAAAAAGGAAGATCAGCAGAGCCTCTCTTGACCTGAATGATATCGACTTTCTTGAAAAGACAGCAGATATGAAAGCCAAAACAAAATTATTCATTGTACGATGGGCGAAAGCAGGGCAGGGAAGCCTCTTATCTGTGCTGGAATTTGGAATATGCTTATAAAAATAACTCGACGGAGCCGAGTCCCCAAAACGCTAACGAATTCCTGGCACTCCGACAAATCAGCCATCAGCAGACATGTAGAGATGAACAACATGTACATGCCATCCAAAAAGAGACAGCTAAATAGCAGATAATAATAATAATAGCACCCAGATATAAGCGGAGATTTAACACCAGGAATAATATAGCAATAGCAATAGCAGTTAGACTTATATACCGCTTCATAGGGCTTTCAGCCCTCTCTAAGCGGTTTACAGAGTCAGCATATCTGCCCCCACAGTCTGGGTCCTCATTTCACCCACCTGGGAAGGATGGAAGGCTGAGTCAACCTTGAGCCAGTGAGATTAGAACCGTTGAACTGCAGATAACAGTCAGCTGAAGTGGCCTGCAGTACTGCACCCTAACCACTGCGCCATCTCGGCTCTATGGGACCAAGAAGGAAGCTGTAAACAATACCCCAATCGAACCAGACAAGCCGTTAAGCAGAGCTGAGCTTGGTGGTTTTCTTGCAGACGTTTCATGACCCAACTAGGTAACATCATCAGTGCTAAAAAAAGAGTGGCGTTTGTGGAGAGGGAGAGGAAGGGAGGGGGGGAGGAGTGGGAAGGGAGGAAGGGGGACGAGGAGGAGGAAGAGGAGGAAGGCTGTGGGGTCCTTGGTGCTCTCTGAGCTTGGTGGTTTTCTTGCATACGTTTCATGACCCAACTAGGTAACATCATCAATGCTAGGAAAGAATGGGGTTTGTGGAGAGGGAGAGGAAGGGAGGGGGGGAGGAGTGGGAAGGGAGGAAGGGGGACGAGGAGGAGGAAGAGGAGGAAGGCTGTGGGGTCCTTGGTGCTCTCTGAGCTTGGTGGTTTTCTTGCAGATGTTTCATGACCCAACTAGGTAACATCATCAGTGCTAAAAAAAGAATGGGGTTTGTGGAGAGGGAGAGGGAGGGAGGGGGGAGGAGTGGGAAGGGAGGAAGGGGGACGAGGAGGAGGAAGAGGAGGAAGGCTGTGGGGTCCTTGGTGCTCTCTGAGCTTGGTGTTTTCTTGCAGACGTTTCATGACCCAACTAGGTAACATCATCAGTCCTAGGAAAGAATGGCGTTTGTGGAGAGGGAGAGGAAGGGAGGGGGAGGAGTGGGAAGGGAGGAAGGGGGACAAGGAGGAGGAAGAGGAGGAAGGCTGTGGGGTCCTTGGTGCTCTCTGAGCTTGGTGGTTTTCTTGCAGACGTTTCATGACCCAACTAGGTAACATCATGAGTGCTAGTAGGGAGTGGGGTTTGCTCTCAATTTATATTTATATTATAGGCTCTTTGGTTGAGCTGTTTACTGCTAGTTTGATTGGCAGTTCCTAGGCTGGGATAATGTTTACTTCTTGGTTGTTGGTCTGATGTTAATCCTGGAGTTAAATCTATGCCCATCTGGGTGCCGATTGCTGCTGGGGAGGTAATTTTGGTCTTTTCGTTCCCTTTTTGGCCTGGTGATTGTCTCCTTTGAATGGTGTGTACGTGTTATTTATGTCTATGTGTCTGTTGGTGACCCATCATTTCAACCCAAAGCTATAAATATTGTTCTTCATCAGTATCAGAGGAACAGTAAACAACAGGCTACTCAGGGAACACCACCCTCCCACCAACACAGACAGAACAAGTCACAGATATAAACAGAGAGCAAACCCTCTTCTTTCTAGCACTGATTATGTTACCTAGTTGGGTCAGGAAACATCTGTAAAAAAACAACAACAATCAAGCTCAGAGAGCACCATGGATCCCACACTCCTCCTCCTCCTCTCTCTTTCTCCCCTCTTTTTTCCTCCTCTTCCTCTTCCTCCTCTCCCTTTCTCCTCCTTTCTCCCCGTCATTCTCCCTTTCTCTTTCTCCACCAGCCCTACTCCCTTCTAACACTGATGATGTTACTTAGTTGGGTCAAGAAACGCCTGTAAGAAAACAATCAAGCTCGGAGAGAACCATGGGTCCCACAGTCCTCTTCTCCCTTTCTTCTCCACTTCCTGCCCCTTTCTCCTTCTCTTCCTCCTCCCTTTCTCCTCCTCCCTTTCTCCTTCTCCACCAACCCTTCTCCCTTCTAGCACTGATGATGTTACTTAGTTGGGTCAAGAAACGTCTGTAAGAAAACAATCAAGCTCACAGAGAACCATGGGTCCCACAGTCCTCTTCTCCCTTTCTTCTCCTCTTCCTCCACCTTTCTCCTTCTCTTCCTCCTCCCTTTCTCCTCCTCCCTTTCTCCTTCTCCACCAATCCTTCTCCCTTCTAGCACTGATGATGTTACCTAGCAGGGTCCAGAAATATAAATACGCCATGGTTCCCGCAGTCCTCCTCCTCCTCCTCCTCTCCCTTTCTCCCCCTCATTCCTTTCCTCTTCTCCAGCCCCCTTTCTCCTCCTCCCTTCCTCTTCCTCCCTTCCTCCTCCTCCTCCTCCTTCCGTTCTCTTTCTCCACCAACCCTATTCCCTTCCTGGCACTGATGATGTTACCTAGCAGGCTCCGGAAACTTCTCCTCTTCCTCCACCTTTCTCCTTCTCTTCCTCCTCCCTTTCTCCTCCTCCCTTTCTCCTTCTCCACCAACCCTTCTCCCTTCTAGCACTGATGATGTTACCTAGCAGGGTCCAGATATATAAATATGCCATGGTTCCCGCAGTCCTCCTCTTCCTCCTCTCCCTTTCTCCCCTTCATTCCTTTCCTCTTCTCCAGCCCCCTTTCTCCTCCTCCCTTCCTCTTCCTCCCTTCCTCCTCCTCCTCCTCCTTCCGTTCTCTTTCTCCACCAACCCTTCCTGGCACTGATGATGTTACCTAGCAGGCTCCGGAAACTTCTCCTCTTCCTCCACCTTTCTCCTTCTCTTCCTCCTCCCTTTCTCCTCCTCCCTTTCTCCTTCTCCACCAACCCTTCTCCCTTCTAGCACTGATGATGTTACCTAGCAGGGTCCAGATATATAAATACGCCATGGTTCCCGCAGTCCTCCTCCTCCTCCTCTCCCTTTCTCCCCCTCATTCCTTTCCTCTTCTCCAGCACCCTTTCTCCTCCTCCCTTCCTCTTCCTCCCTTCCTCCTCCTCCTCCTCCTTCCGTTCTCTTTCTCCACCAACCCTTCCTGGCACTGATGATGTTACCTAGCAGGCTCCGGAAACTTCTCCTCTTCCTCCACCTTTCTCCTTCTCTTCCTCCTCCCTTTCTCCTCCTCCCTTTCTCCTTCTCCACCAACCCTTCTCCCTTCTAGCATTGATGATGTTACCTAGCAGGGTCCAGATATATAAATACGCCATGGTTCCCGCAGTCCTCCTCCTCCTCCTCTCCCTTTCTCCCCCTCATTCCTTTCCTCTTCTCCAGCACCCTTTCTCCTCCTCCCTTCCTCTTCCTCCCTTCCTCCTCCTCCTCCTCCTTCCGTTCTCTTTCTCCACCAATCCTATTCCCTTTCTGGCACTGCAGCCCCTTCCCACCCCTGCCAGTCCCCCTCCCACTCAAGGTCATTTATATTAATTACTATCCGTATATTAATTACTATATAACCTGGCGTTGCCTGGGTATTTATTTATAAGGGGGGGGAGGGGGGAATATCTGGACCAAATGGACCCCTTGTGGAGGTACGGTGAAGCTGTTACCGTGGCAACTCCACTGCGCTTGTTCAGAAGAAGCCATTTTATGGCAGTACGGTAGAATCCGTTTTAAGGCACAACAGGCTGTATCTTAACAGAACACACACACCGAGGGGGTGTTAGGAGGTGTCTTAACCCCCACAGTATTTGTTTCCAGGGAGTAAGTCATCTGTGTACCAAGTTTGGTTGAAATTGCTCCAGGCGTTCCAGAGTTATGCTGGAACACACACACACACACACACACACACACACACACACACACACACACACACACACACAGCCTTTTATGTATAGATATATTCCTTGAAAATCAGTTGCTCCCTTCCTCCACTTCTGATGAGGCTGTTTTTCCCCCCTTGGCAATAGTTCTCTCTTGGGTACTCCAAGCTGGTCCACGCCGTCTGAACATCATGTTCTCTGCCAATTTTGCTGCAGCGAGAAACAGCCTGCAAGCCGCCGGCCATCACGTCCCAGATCAGAGAAGAAACTGAATCATAGAATCCCGGGGCTGGAAGGGACCCTGGAGGTCTTCTAGTCCAGCCCCCAGAAGACCTCCAGGGTCCCTTCCAGCCCTGGGATTCTATGACTCTAGTCCAGCCCGCTGCTGGAGCAGGAGACCTGGCTTATACCATTTCAGACAAGTGGCTGTCCAATCTCTTTTTAAAAGCCTCCAATGTTGGCGCACCCACAATGCCTGCAGTTGTTCCATCGATTAATTAATATCTGGTTTATCCTCATCCTAGCAAAATCAACCAACATGGCGAAGAGGGTGCATGCTGGGAGTTGTAGTTCGGCATCTTACGAGGGCCCTAATCCCTCCAGTTTTTAAACACAGAGTGATGGCTAGATCTAAATGAAGGAGAGAAGTAACCTACAACTGAGAAATTTCCTGACAGTTAGAACAATTAACCAGTGGAACAGCTCGCCACCAGAAGTTGCAAATGCTCCATCATTGGATGTTTTTAAGAAGAGACTGGAACAGTATGGTTTTTCCTGCCTGAGCAAGGGGTTAATTTAATTTAATTTAATTTATTAGATTTATAGGCCGCCCAATCCCGGAGGACTCCGGGCAGTTTACACAGAACAGGGTTAGACTAGAAGACCTCCAAGGCCCCTTCCAACTCTTGTTATGCTGTAAACTGAGCCATTATCCCGGAGGAGTCCGGGCAGTTTACACAGAACAGGGTTAGACTAGAAGACCTCCAAGGCCCCTTCCAACTCTTGTTATGCTGTAAACTGAGCCATTATCACAACCGATTTACCTGTGGACGTAGATTTCTGGGGTGGGAAGGGGTTTGACTAGATGACCTTCCGTGCTCCCTTCCGATCCTTTCGTTCTATGTTTCTTGCCTATTGGAGAACGGCATTTCTCAACTCAGGTGGATCAAACCGAGTGAAAAGGACAGAATAACAGAGTGGGAAGGGACCTTCGCTTAACAACCATAGCAAGGAGGGTTGTAAAATCAGGCCAAATTCACTTCACAGATGTCTCGCTTAGCAACATAGATTTTGGGCTCCCTTATCGTCATAAATCAAGGACTACCCGTTATTGTACCTCTCTACGGCGTTATTCGGTGCAATATAATGAAATGCTCGCAGAAGGAAATTGAGCTATAAAATTGACAGTTTGCAGAAAACGACAAAGCTGAGCAGTTTGATTTAAAAAAAAAATCTTTTCTAAAAGATAGGAAGCTTTATATGGAGTTTTTGTGGCCAGGAGAAAGGACTTAATTTATGGATCCCGGGATTAGAAAGGATTAAAGGGGAAGTGAAAAGAATAAGATGGCAATGACTCAATAAAACAGCAAAAAATGATCAAGAAAGGAAGAGAAAGAAATAAAAAAAGAGATTTGGCCTCCAAGTCTTTTTCTAAACGGCCTAAAGTTTGACTTCACTAACTTAATACTATTATTAATAATAATTACTAATCGAGACTTAAGACCTCATTAATTACTAAGCACCAATGAATACAGGTAAGTCCTCGATTGAGCCAAAGGCTAAGCGAAAACACTTGTTAAATGAACTCTGCCCCACTTTACAACTTGTCCTGCCACAGTCGTTAAGTGAATCGCTGCAGTTGATAAGCGAGTAACCCAGTGGGGTTAAATGGATCTGGTTTCCCCATTGACTCTGCTTGTCAGAAAGGCGCAAAAGGGGAATCGCGTGATCCTGGGAACACAGCGACCGCCATAAATATGAATCAGTGGCCAAGCTGGTTCTGAATTTGGATCGCGTGGGGTGCTTCGCAATTTTTGCAATTGTGAAACACGGCGGTTTTCGGTGCCATTGTATTTAAGGTAACACAAATAGCAGCCATTTCTATAGCAATAACTAACAAGAGACAAACTTAGTAAAGAAGTTTTAAAAAAAATCTAAGCCTGTTGTAGTCAGGATTAGAGGGTTTATCCCCCCCCCCCCTGAAATCTCAGACTAGGAATAGTTAAAATATTCCCAGAATCTGGCCAGATTTTAACAGAGAGAAGGAAGACAGACTGACCTGTAATTTATCTCCTTACCCCTTTTCCAGCCACGGAAAACGAGCAGCCACCCCATAATTAAACCAGCATCTGGAGACTTGCAGCTCAGGCATTTTGCAGAGGTATTTTACACCTGGCACCCGCCTACCTGGCAGGAGAGATTGGCAATCTTTGACAGGCCCTTGAGATTATCCGGGCCTTTACAGAGAAGGGAGGCAAACCTAAGTTTTTGTGCTTAATTCTTATTTTTCTTGAGGTCTTAGTAAAGGAAAAGGACTCTGAACTGCCTTGAGCCAACAACAGGGAGATGATTTCGTGCAGGGGTCTGCGGTCTTGGCAACTTTTAAGACTTGTGGCCTTCAACTCCCAGAATTCCCCAGTCAGCATGAATGGACTTCAACTCCCAGAATTCCCCAGTCAGCATGAATGGACTTCAACTCCCAGAATTCCCTAATCAGCATGAATGGACTTCAACTCCCAGAATTCCCCAGTCAGCATGCATGGACTTCAACTCCCAGAATTCCCTAATCAGCATGAATGGACTTCAACTCCCAGAATTCCCCAGTCAGCATGAATGGACTTCAACCCCCAGAATTCCCTAATCAGCATGCATGGACTTCAACTCCTAGAATTCCCTAATCAGCATGAATGGCCTTCAACTCCCAGAATTCCCTAAGCATGGGTGGCCTTCAATTCCCAATTTCCTAATCAGTGTGAGTGGCCTTCAACTCCCAGAATTCCCTAATCAGCGTGGGTGGTCTTCTCTAATCATCATGAATGGACTTCAACTCCCAGAATTCCCATGCTGACAAGGAGGAATCCTGGGAGTTGAAGTCCACAAGTCTTAAAGTTGCCAAGACTGCAGACCCCTGGTTCAAGGTGCATTAAAGGCTCAAGGCCTCATAACAGTGCCCAAAACCCACTGAAAGACACACACACGCTATACAGGCAGTTCTCGACTTACAACCATTTGTTTAGTGGCTGTTTTTCACACTTACGACCATTGCAGCATCCTCTTGGACACATGGTCAAAATGTGGATACTTGGCAACAGATTCATACTTATGACGGTCACAGCATCCTGTGTGTCTGTGTTTGTGAGAGAGAGAGAGATGTGATCCAATTTAGCGACCTTCACACACACAAAAAATCAATGGGGAAGCCTCATTCGCTTAACAACCGGCTTACTAACTTATCCACTGCCGGGATTCACTTAACAACCATGAGAAGAAAAGGCGTAAAATGGGGCAAAACTCACTTTAACAGACGTCTCGCTTCACAAGAGAAATTTTGGGGTCAGTTGTGGTCGTAAATCGAGGACTCCCTGTCTTTCAAATAACAAATCCCGGGAAGTCGTCCAAGTCTTACTTCAATCTCTAATTTTCCTTGCATTCATGCATAAAATTTTAATAGAGAGTCAGAAGCTTAAGCGCTCAGCGACTGGGCCTTGCAAAATGTCTAAAAATCAATTCCATTAAATTCCTTTGGCCGGCTTTAAAAAGATAACATAATCCTTCACTATCGGCACAGCCAGAAAAACGTAAATGTTTCTCCTTATAAAGGGCCTTCCGGTAGCTATTTCATCACATTCATCTGAGTCAACAGCCATCATGAAGAATGCTACCGGATGAAAGCTTCTTCCAAAAATGAAATTATTGTACTCAACGTTGATTTAATAAATATTGACTAAAAGAAAAAACAAACTTGCAAGGGAACAAACCATTCATTTGCTCCTCTTCTAAATAATGTAATCAGTTCTCCAAAATATTTTTTCACTGTTAATAAATTTCACTTATCTAATTTGAAAAAAAAATGTATTTTTTTTCCCTGCTGGGTTCTGCAGAGAAGGAAAGAGATTTGGTTTGTGTTTTTTAATGAATTAAATTACATTAAATTAAATAAGTGAAACTTGCTTCAAATGGAATCCTATCGTGTGAATTTGGATTCCTCCCCCCGCTCCCTTAAATCTATGCAAGGAAAAACAGAGATTGTGGAGTCGTAGAGATGTATTATTCAATCCCTTTTCAAGATTGCTATTTTAAAAAATCCACCTTTTTGCCAATTGCTCCCTTTCATCCCCCACCATCCAGTCAGAGCTGATGAAGCTTTTCAGATGAGAAGCAAAATGTCTTTAAAAAAACCCCCCAGAAAGTCCAGTTGCTTCCTGAAAAAAGCACTTTGGGACAGCAATATCTATCTATCTATCTATCTATCTATCTATCTATCTATCTATCTATCTATCTATCTATCTATCTATCTATCTATCTACCTACCTACCTACCTACCTACCTACCTACCATCTATCTATCTATCTATCTATCTATCTATCTATCTATCTATCTATCTATCTACTATCTATCTATCTATCTATCTATCTATCTATCTATCTATCTATCTATCTATCTATTTATGAGACTTATATACAGCTTCATAGGGCTTTCAGCCCTCTCTAAGCGGTTTACAGAGTCAGCATATCGCCCCCCACAGTCTGGGTCCTCATTTCCCCCACCTTGGAAGGATGGAAGGCTGAGTCAACCTTGAGCCGGTGAGATTTGAACCTCTGAACTGCAGATAACACAGTCAGCTGAAGTGGCCTGCAGTACTGCACCCTAACCACTGCGCCACCTCGGCTCTTTTAGAACTTAAATTAGACTAATATACCGTTCCATAGTGCGACTAAGAGGGGAGGTCATCCTATTCTCCAAACCACCTCAAGGCAGGACAAGGAACAATGAATCACCTGGTGTCCCCCCATCCAAACTCATCAAGGAGAGAAGCAGCCTGGAATTAAGGAGAAATTTCCTGACAGCGAGAACAATTAACCAGTGGAACTGCTTGCCACCAGAAGTTTTTTTTGGGGGGGGGGGGCTCCATCACTGGAAGTTTTTAAGAAGGCATCCATTTGCATGGAATGGTATAAGTCTCCTGCTTGAGCAGGAGGTTGGACTAGAGGACCTCCAAGGTCCCTTCCAACTTGCATTATTCTGTTCTTATAAAGCAGTTTACAGCTTCGGCATATTTCCCCCAATAATCTGGCTCCTCACGCTGGGATTAAGCTTTATATCTAAAGCTGCTGGGTCCAGATTGAGAGATTTCCACGGGTAAAAGCTAAGGAAACGAAAGGAGAAAGTGACTTTTTTCCAGGAATAATAGAACTTCCCAGCATCCACAACATTGGAAAAATATAAATAATATAAATAATAATATAAATATAAATAATAATATAAATAATAATATAAATATAGATAATAATATAGATATAGATATAGATAGATATATAGATGATGATGATGATGATGATGATAATAATAATAATAATAATAATAATAATAATAATAATAATAATAATACTCAGCTGCTGTAAAAAAATCGCGCAGACTGATTATAAATTGCGGTACAATTCAGTAGCACAAATAATCCATTGGAATTTGTGCAAAAATTATAATATTAAAACAGCAACAAACTGGTGGGAACATCAGCCTGAAAAAGTCACCGAAAATCAGAGGGTCAAGATCTTATGGGATTTCCGTATACAAACAGACAAAATACTGGCGCATAATACACCAGACATCACACTGGTTGAGAAAAATAAGGTCACAATCATAGACATCGCAATACCAGGTGATAGCAGGGTCGCCGAGAAGGAACATGAAAAAAATCGCAAAATACCAGGACTTAAAAATCGAAATTCAATGACTATGGCACACACCAGCAGTGGTAATTCCAGTGGTAATCGGCACACTGGGTGCTATTCCAAAAGCACTGGAATTACATTTAAAACAGTTAAAAATTGACAAAATCACCATCAGTCAAATGCAAAAAGCCGCACTGCTTGGAACTGCACACATATTACGAAAATACGTTACGGCGTCCTAGGCCCCTGGGTGGGGCCCGACTAGTAACCAATGCCAAATCCGGCGAAACAACTGGCCGCTGGGATACAATTGTATAATATAGATATAGATATAGATATAGATATAGATATAGATATAGATATAGATATAGATATAGATATAGATATAGATATAGATATAGATATAGATATAGATATAGATATAGATACAGATATAGATACAGATATAGATACAGAGATATAGAGATATAGAGATAGAGATAGAGATAGAGATATAGAGATATAAATATAAATATAAACATAAACAATATAAAATGTTTGCTTACTTCTCTTTTCAGGAGAACTCAACATTTGGCAAAGCATTTGGCAACGGCCGTTTTCTGAAGGCTTCCAAAACCAGAAATAAATGACACATTATTTCTCTAGAAACCTCGTGGAAAGTCCAGCTACTCACAAGTCCAGCAAAGGCTGAGAAAAAACACAGGAGGAGAAACAAAACACACACACACAAAAGGCCCAGGGCAAAAGCTATACTGGTAGTCCTCGATTTACGACCACAACGGAGCCCAGAATCTCCGCTGAATGAGACATTGGTTAAGCGAGCTCTGTCCCTTTTTTACCACCTTTCTGGCCACCGTTTGCTCAGTGAATTACGGCAGGTGTTAAGTCAGTCACCCGGCTGTTAAGTGAATCTTGCTCTCCAGTTGAGTCCGAAGGTCGCAAAGACAAATGGCTGCATAGTCTCTTCTTAAAATAACTCCAGTGATGGAGCATCCGTAATGTCTGGTGGCAAGCCGTTCCGCTGGTTAATTGTCCTCATGTTAGGAAAATCCTCCGTAATTCTAGGTTGCTTCCCTCCTTGGTTAGTTTCCATCCATTGCTTCTTGTGCCGCCTTCGGGGGCGGGGGGGGGGCTTTGGAGAATAGGTTGACGTCCCTCCTCTTCTTTGGGGCAACCCCTCAAATATGGGAGGACTAACTTCCTTAGTCCTTCATCGTAATCAATGATGAAAAAGGGCGTTGGTACTTACCTGATACGCCTCTTCTCAGAGGGGGGGAGGAGTATCCCGACTGGGTTGACCTTGTCTTCTCATTGATTGGATTGAGTCAGATAAACTCTTTGGGCTCCGCCCCTTGGCCACCAGGTAGACCCCAGTTATCGACTCAGTCCACTCACTGGAAGGTCCTTTTAATCCTTGGTGATTTGCTGGAGATCCAGAATGGTGAGTGGACTGAGTCAATAACTGGGGTCTACCTGGTGGCCAAGGGGCGGAGCCCAAAGAGCTTATCTGACTCAGTCCAATCAAGGAGAAGACAAGGTCAACCCAGTCTGGATACTCCTCCTCCCTCACTATGGAGAAGAGCAGGGAAATGGACTGTAAAACTAAGCTCCGTAACCTTAAACAACCTTCTCCCTCTTAATCGTGGTTTGGTTTTGTTTCCTTGCACCAAACCGAAACCAGACATCACAAATTGCAAAGGGATTTGTTAGCAAGCCAAGGTCAGAGACCTCGCAAGGCTCACCGGGAGGAGATCCCAGCTTCCAGGCACGTGATCTAATCCGGATCTCAGCCACATGGCAGAGCACGGACCGGGAAAGTCTGTCCCACACAGTCCTCCTTTGTCCACGAAAAGCCCGGATTTTTGGATCAGAAATCCAGACAACTTCAAAAAAACAATTGCTGGGCGAGAGATTCCTTCAGGGAATTTGGTCCCATTTTACGTCCTTCCTCGCCGCCGTTGTTAAGCGACTCACCCTGCTCGTTAAATTAGTAACACGGTTGTTAAGCAAATCTGGCTATCCCATTTACTGTCAAAAGGTCGCAAAAGGGGGAATCGCGTGACCCCGGGACACTGCGACCGTCATAAATACGAGTCGGTTGCCCAGCGTCCGAATTTTGTTGACGTGAGGATGTTGCCAGGTTTGCCAAAGTGTGAAAAACAGTCCTAAGTCACTTTATTCAGTAACTTTGGTCACTAAATGAGCTGATGTAAGTTGAGAACGACCTGTAATTCAACTTTGGTGAAATTTAAAGGCCAAAAGTCTTGGTCAGAGGTCTTCAAACTTGGCCATTTTAAGACTTGTGGACTTCAACTCCCAGAATTCTCCAGCCAGCCATGCTGGCTGGAGAATTCTGGGAGTTGAAGTCCACAAGTCTTAAAGGGGCCAAGTTTGGGGACCCCTGGTGGTGAATGGGTTTATTATTAAAATCAGGCCAGGGCGGGGGGATATCAAATTCTTGCCTGGGTTATTAATTGTGTCCCCTACCTTACACAATAATAGATTGTTTGAGTTTCTGTTTGGAAAATTAGTCACAGAGCAGTACTTACGCTCAAGGTGTGTGTTTTTCAACAATTGCGCAATTAAAAGCGGGCACTGGACAAGACTAGTGAATATAATGGTACTTGAGATTCGTAATGTTTGGCTGTCTTTTGCCTGGTCCTGGTTGCACAATGTTCTACCCAACAATATTATTAATATTAAACTGAAGCTCAAATGGTTCTGGGACTTTAGAATTCAGACCGACAAGATTGTGCCACCACAAAACACGCAAGATTTAACAACTGTTAATTTTCCTGGCAGCATGGATGGATCAACTCCCAGAATCCCCCACCCAGCATGGGTGGACTTCAACTCCCAGAATTCCTGTCAGCATGGGTGGACTTCAACTCCCAGAATTCCTGTCAGCATGGGTGGACTTCAACTCCCAGAATTCCTGTCAGCATGGGTGGACTTCAACTCTCAGAATTCCTGTCAGCATGGGTGGACTTCAACTCCCAGAATTCCTGTCAGCATGGGTGGACTTCAACTCCCAGAATTCCTGTCAGCATGGGTGGACTTCAACTCCCAGAATTCCTGTCAGCATGGGTGGACTTCAACTCCCAGGATTCCTATCAGCATCGGGGGACTTCAACTCCCAGAATTCCTGTCAGCATGGGTGGACTTCAACTCCCAGGATTCCTGTCAGCATGGGTGGACTTCAACTCCCAGAATTCCTGTCAGCATGGGTGGACTTCAACTCCCAGAATTCCTGTCAGCATGGGTGGACTTCAACTCCCAGAATTCCTGTCAGCATGGGTGGACTTCAATTCCCAGGATTCCTGTCAGCATGGGTGGACTTCAACTCCCAGAATTCCTGTCAGCATGGGTGGACTTCAACTCCCAGAATTCCTGTCAGCATCGGTGGACTTCAACTCCCAGAATTCCTGTCAGCATCGGTGGACTTCAACTCCCAGAATTCCTCAGCCAGCATCGGTGGACTTCAACTCCCAGAATTCCTTGACCAGCCATGCATGGAGCAAAAATTCACCCAACTTCACATTGCCAAGATATAGAAAGATGCTTTAAAGCATTAAAGACAAATTTCACTGCAACATTAAAGGGAAAAAAAGAGGATTTTTAAAGCAGTATCTTTTTTCATCCACATTCTTTTCTACGGCATCCAGTTCTCCTTTTTTTTTAGAGAAAATTGTGTATGGCTAAAAGGATAGCAGACTTCCAGTATTTGAGGAGATACCCTAAAGAAAAGGGGGTCGACTTATTTTCCAAATGCACCTGGAGGCAGAAGGAGCAACCTACGGAAACTCATCAAGAAGAGAAGCAACTTGGAATTAAGGAGAAACTTCCTAGCAATGAGGAGAATGAACCAGTGGAACTGTTCGCCACCAGAAGTTGTGAATGCTCCATCACTGGAGGATTTTAAGAAAAGGCTGGTCTGGAATGGTTTAGGGCAGTGTTTCTCAATCTTGGCCACTTGAAGATGTCCGGACTTCAACTCCCAGAATTCCCCAGCCAGCATTCGCTGGCTGGGGAATTCTGGGAGTTGAAGTCCGGACATCTTCAAGTGGCCAAGATTGAGAAACACTGGTTTAGGGGCTCCTGCTTGAGCAGGGGGTTGGACTAGATGACCTCCAGCTCTATTCTGATTGAAAAACTGCCGGTAATACTCTTCACGGGACCCCTTTCTCAGCCCTAGTGATTTTAATTGTCCTCTAATTGGCGCCACTGATATTTCCTGCCCCCCCTCAATAAAAACCCCACCCAGGAAGACAGGATGTGGAGAAGCAGCCTTAAATCAAATAAAAAAATACTGCCTTCCTCTAAAAATAGTAGCACTTCAAATCTGAAGGGCTAATTTTTTTTCCTTGGTGAAAGAGGCCAGTTTTGTCCATAGGGCTGAAATTCCCTTTTGCAACCAGGATGACGGAGAAAGGTGGGTTTTCCGACAAAATTGGGGAGCATCGCACAGCGTGGGACTCTACGCCCTGAGAGATCTGGAGGCAGCGTGGTTCGTGGATCTGGGGGAATAAAAGTCTCCTAACTTCAGGAAGTCCTCGACTTACAACCGTTCGCTGAGTGACTGTCCAAAGTTACCACGGCGCTTGAAAAAGCGACTTACGACCACGTTTCACACTTACGGCCCCATGGTGGTCCCCGCGATCAAAATTTGGAGGCTTGGCAACTGGCATGTACTTACGACGGTTGCAGGGTCCCGGGGTCACGAGCAAAGTCAACAGGGAAGCCGGATTCGCTTAACAACCGTGTTCCTTCCTTAACAACGGAGTGATTCCCTTAGCAACTGTCACCCGAAAGGTTGTAAAATGGGACAAAGTTTCACTTAAACGCCATCTTAGCAATGAGAAATTGTGGGCTCAATCGTGGCCGTATGTCGAGGACTACCTGGTTACCAAGCACCCAAACCGTGATCATGCAGCCACGGGGACACTATGATGGTCATAAGTGCGAGGATGAGTCGTAAATCGCTTTTTCCCCCAGCACTGCTGTACTTTGAACTGTCGTTAAATGAATGGTCGTAAGTCAAGGACGCCCTGAATGCTACAGATGACCATCGAACAGATTGGATAACCCTTTGTCTGGAGAGGTGTAGGGTTTCCTGCCTAAGCAGGGGGTTGGACTAGAAGACCTCCAAGGTCCCTTCCAACTCTTGTTAGTTTATTCTGTTCTATTTAAGACTAGCTTGAAGATTCCAAACAACCGGCATTTCAGCAGCCAGCTGTCATTGCAACCTGCAAGGGATGGATTAAGATATTCAGGAGGCTGTCAGCTGCGCTTTTCCAGCATATTCCTCTTAATTAACCTGATAAGGCTTCATTAATCTTGCTCAGGGGGCTTCCTGGAAGCAGCTAATTTAGGTTTTATCTCCCTCCCCCCTCCTTTTTTTCCCTTTAGAGACCAGATTGTTCTTAAACTCTGGGGAGAATGAATAGGAAATATGGAATGGAATGGAACACAGAATAGAATAGAATAGAATAGAATAGAATGAGAAGAGAACAGAATATAGAATAGAATATAGAATAGAATAGAATATAGAATAGAAGAGAATATAGAAGAGAAGAGAAGAGAAGAAGAAGAGAACAGAATATAGAATAGAATATAGAATGGAATAGAATATAGAAGAGAAGAGAAAGAGAACAGAACAGAACATAGAATAGAATATAGAATAGAAGAGACTATAGAAGAGAAGAGAAAGAGAACAGAATATAGAATAGAATATAGAATAGAATAGAATATAGAATAGAATAGAATAGAATAGAATATAGAATAGCAATAGCAATAGCAATAGCAATAGCAGTTAGACTTATATACCGCTTCATAGGGCTTCCAGCCCTCTCTAAGCGGTTTAGAGAGTCAGCATATTGCCCCCCAACAACAATCCGGGTCCTCATTTTACCCACCTCGGAAGGATGGAAGGCTGAGTCAACCCTGAGCCGGTGAGATTTGAACCGCCGAACTGCAGAACTGCAGTCAGCTGAAGTAGCCTGCAGTGCTGCATTTAACCACTGCGCCACCTCGGCTCATAATAGAATAGAATATAGAACAGAATATAGAATAGAATAGAATGGAATGGAACAGAATAAGAAATCTGAATAGAATAGAATAAGAATTCTTAAAAGAATAGAATAATATAAGAAATCTGAATAGAATATAAAATAGAATACAATAGAATACAACAGCTGGGACAAGTAACGGGAGCTCACTCCGTTAAGCGGCACTAGGGATTCGGACCGCCAAGCTTTCCGATCGACAAGCTCAGCGTCCTATCCACTGAGCCACCACGGAATATTCTGAATGCTTTTTAAGGATGGCGTTCAACGCTTAAGAAAGGCTGCTTTGAGAAATTCTAGGATAAATCCCACTTCTTTCAGAAAATATAAAGAAATGGGTGCGCGGGGTGAGTTTCCCCGATGGTTTTTGACCCAGTTTTCCCCTTCCAATGGAACAATGCAGAACGTTGCATCATTAGACCCTGAGCAAGGGCTTTTATTTTAATTATTGTTATTATTTAAATAGCTGAAGGACAGCAGAGTACAGGAAGAGCGGAGGGCTTTATCAGTCGCAGCCAGACCAGCTCTTAGATATCTCGGAAAACAGGAAAAGCTTTGAATGTTTCCATATGGCAGGGAATATGCTAGAAAAGCAGAAAAGAAAAATGCTGCCTCCGAGATCCAGGTGCCCAGATATTTGAATGAAGTAAGATTTCATTTGGAGAGGCAGTTTGGTCTAGTGGTTAGGACACCAGGTTAGAAATCAGGAGACAGCGAGTCCTAGTACCGTGAAAGCCAGCTAGGTGACACTGAGTCAATCACCAGGAGACGGTGAGTTCTAGTCCTGCCTTAAGCATGCAAGTCACCTGGGTGACTGGGCCAATCACTAGAAGATGATGATTTCTAGTCCCGCCTTAGGCTGGAAAGCCGGTTGGGTGACTATGGGCCAATCACCAGGAGACTGTGAGTTCTAGTCCCACCTCAGCCATGAAAACTGGTTGGGTGACTTTAGGCGAATCACCAGGAGACGGTGAGTTCTAGTCCCACTTTAGCCATGAAAGCAGCTGGGTGACTTTGGGCCCATC
Organism: Thamnophis sirtalis; assembly: GCF_051295495.1. Classification (NCBI taxonomy): domain Eukaryota; kingdom Metazoa; phylum Chordata; class Lepidosauria; order Squamata; family Natricidae; genus Thamnophis; species Thamnophis sirtalis. The sequence continues at coordinate 2,929,192 of NW_028261388.1, read as the reverse complement.
ACCAGGAGACGGTGAGTTCTAGTCCCGCCTTAGGCATGAAAGCCAGCTGGGTGACTTTGGGCCAATCACCAGGAGACGGTGAGTTCTAGTCCCGCCTTAGGTATGAAAGGCAGCTGGGTGACTTTGGGCCCATCACCAGGAGACGGTGAGTTCTAGTCCCGCCATAGGAATGAAAGCCAACTAGGTGACTTTGGGCCAATCACCAGGAGACGGCGAGTTCTAGTCCCGCCTTAGGTATGAAAGGCAGCTGGTTGACTTTGGGCCCATCACCAGGAGACGGAGAGTTCTAGTTCCGTCATAGGCATGAAATCTGGCTGGATGACTTTGGGCCAATCACCAGGAGACGGTGAGTTCTAGTCCCACTTTAGCCATGAAAGCAGCTGGGTGACTTTGAGCCCATCACCAGGAGACAGTGAGTTGTAGTCCCACCTTTTCCAAATAAAATTCAGAACTAGCAAACTTCACACCGAATGTCTTGCCTCATCCTAGCCTGTTCCACCCAGAGAGTAATTTTGATTAATGCATGATCATGGTTTGTTCTCCACCATCTCTGGCTTTCATTAATGTTGAGAGACAATGCTGGATTCGACCCCGTCGAGGTTGCCGAGGAAGCTAATTATAAATTGAACCCTGGAGCCTCGCTGTAAAATGAACACCCTCAACAGCAAAACAAGGTCATTCGAAAGGGTCCCGAGCCCCCCCAAAAATATGAACAAGGCTTATCCCAAAAGCCAATTTCCAAGAACAGGGAGAGGGGGGAAAAAATCACTTTTTTTTTTGGCCTCTGTTTTGCTGGGACTTGTTTACAGAGAACGTGGCATATGAGTGAGCTTTCACGGTTTGCTAAATCAGGGGTCTCCAACCTTGGCAACTTTAAGCCTGGCGGACTTCAACTCCCAGAATTCCCCAGCCCGCTGGGCTGGGGAATTCTGGGAGTTGAAGTCCAGCAGGCTTAAAGTTGCCAAGGCTCGAAACCCTTGCGCTAAACCAGTTTGCCCACGGCAGCGGGCTGGGTCACAAAGCCCGCGATTATGATTTGCAAGATACAAGTTTGTGACTTCTGACAGGTGCCTCTACAGCAAACTACGGTTTTTGCACAGGGGCAAACTCCTCAACTTACAACCTTCCTAAATGCGTCCTAAATAGGAGCCAGCTGCCGAGCGGCTAAATTTTCATCACATGGAGATGCTGCAATGGTCGTAAGTGTGAAAAAACGGCCGTAACTCCCTTTTTTCAACGCCGTCGTAACTTCAGTCACTCAATGAACTGTCGTAAGTGGAGGAACTGTCTGTATTGGTGCCCCCGATTCTTTGGGGTGGCTATCTTTATCGACACTATCTTTTTGCTTTCTTTTGCCACAGTTTCTCTAAGTCTATTTGCAGGTTTTTGTATATTGTGATTTTTCTATGATTTTTTATTCCAATAACAGGGGTTAAAATAGAATGGAAACCTGAAGTTTTTTTTATTAGGAATAATGTCTGCGAAACACAAAAAAGAAAACTAGTATTTAATACTACATATAATTACGGCGGCAAGGATTGCCTTTGCCCAGAAATGGAAAAACAAATTAATCCCAAGCGAAGATGAAATAATAAGAAAGGTTATGGACTGTACCGAAATGGACAAACTAACTAAAGAAATCCAGGGAAAAGAAGAATCAGAATTCTACCAGATATGGGATAAATGGTATCGGTGGATGGAGGAAAGAAAGAAGAATCAACGAAGGAATATAACAAAACTCAAAAAATAATAGCTATGAGTAAAATAAGAGGGTTAAGAATGGGGAAGTCCAAATGAAATACAACAGAAGGGGAAATAATATAAGGTGAGCGGTATCGATTGATGATTGCTATTAGAAAGAACAGGAAGCTCCTGTTCGTATTGTAGTGTGTAAATGTGGTGTACGTCTAGGTTTTTTGTGTGTGTATTTTACAAGTTTGTTAATAAAAAATAAAAAATTTAAAAAAAAGAACTTTTATTCATTAAACATGAAACTCAGTCAAATGAACATTTAAAGATGCGTCACAAATTCCATTGACTGGTGCTAATGGTTGATACGGTTTGCTGCCAGCATCCTAGGTATCAACCAAAATACCTTCTTAAAATATACGATGTTCCGAGTAGCGCAGTTTTTTGCAGTTCTGCTGGTTTTATTGCAGGAAGCTGCAATTTGTTGATGTATCTTATAAAATTCTTGGACATGGCACCAATAGCAATAGCAATAGCTGTTAGACTTATATACCGCTTCATAGGGCTTTCAGCCCTCTCTAAGCGGTTTACAGAGTCAGCATATCGCCCCCACAGTCCGGGTCCTCATTTCACCCACCTCGGAAGGATGGAAGGCTGAGTCAACCTTGAGCCAGTGAGATTTGAACAGCCGAACTGCAGATAACAGTCAGCTGAAGTGGCCTGCAGTGCTGCACCCTAACCACTGCGCCACCTCGGCGCCACCAATGCCCTGGTGACAATGGGCATCACTGCCACATGCTTCATCCATAGCCATGTAGTTTCGATGGCCAGGTCATTATTATTATTGTTGTTGTTATTTATTTTATTCATTAAACATGAAACTCAATCATCTGAACATTTAAAAATGTGTCACAAATATTATTAACTGGCACTGATGGTTGAGACGAGTTTTCTTAAAATCATCATCATCATCATCATTGTAATTATTATTATAATCCAGACTTAGCCACCCATCTCACTGAAGGCAATTTGAGTGGTGCAGAACAAGGAGGGGAAAAAAACCCCAACATAAAAACTACAAGTATTAAATGTAAAAAATCCATTATTAATATAAACCCTAAAAGCCAAAGATACCAGCCCTAAGTGACAAGAGGCATAATAAATGGCCAGCTCAACAACAGAAACCATCTTGGGTACACTAGGTAGTATAAATTATACAGAGATTTATAGGGAATAATCAAGGAAACATTGATTTTGGTTTAAACAAACATGCACTGTGGCATCGCAGTGAGATCAAAGCAGAAGCGGATCTCAATTCAGCTAAAAACAGCAATGGATGATCTATTGGGGGGGGATGGAAAGCTGGAATATTAAAACCACAAATTCACATTTTGTCTGACTTAGGCGCTCCACCTTCAATCAATTGATAAGGGAGCGCTTATTTGCAAATTATTCGTAAGAGTACCCATCTCAAATTCAGCCGAATTATCTAAGGGAGGGGCTGCTGGCATCAGTGTGAACTTTATTTAGAATTTTATTTAGGCTGCAACGTACAAGGCGCAAGATTTGTGTTTTAATATCCCATTTTCAGATAGTCAAGAAACCTGAATAGATGGGATAATATATCTCTGTTTTTCCTAGGTTTTTTCCCCCCTTTTCTAACAAGGGTTTCCATTTCGATCAGAAAAGTCAGCAATTTGGCGGTTCGAATCCCTAGCGCCGCCTAACGGAGTGAGCTCCCGTGACTTGTCCCAGCTTCTGCCAACTTAGCAGTTCGAAAGCAGGTCAAAAATTCAAGTGGGAAAATAGGAACCACCTTTGGTGGGAAGGGAACAGCGTTCCGTGCGTCTTTGGCGTTGAGTCATGCCGGCCACATGACCACGGAGACGTCTTCGGACAGCGCTGGCTCTTCGGCTTTGGAACGGAGATGAGCACCGCCCCCTAGAGTCGGGAACGATTAGCACGCATGTGCCAGGGGAACCTTGACCTTTACCTTTAAGACCAGTTATCAGATACCAAAGGACCAAAACTTCCATCACGGTGATTAAGTAAATCACCGAATGACCACACCGGTTTTACAACCTTTGGCGTTGCCGTCGTTAAACAAATCGTACAGTTGTTAAATCCCATGAACTTATCAGAAGCCAGATGGAAACTTCGGTGTGTAGCCATGTGGAGGGGGGGCACAGTGGCCCACACAACCATGAGGCTGGTTGACCCCATGAGAAATACCCCCCCCCCGGGCACCTGCACAGGTTATCCTCAACTTACAACAGTTCATTTAGTGACTATTCAAAGCTACAACGGCACTGCAAAATGGGACTTATGACTGTTTTTCACACTCACGGTATTCCCTTAGTCACGTGATCGAAATCTGGATGCTAAGTAACGGACTCCTATTTATGACGGTTGCAGGGTAATCCCCTTTTGCGACCGCCAAGTCAATGAGGAAGCCAGATTCACTTAACAACCCTGTGACTAACTTAACAACTGCAGTGATTCATTTAACAACGTTGGCAAGGAAGGTCGTAAAAAGTGGCAAAACTCACTTAACGAATGTCTCGCTTAAGAAGAGGAAGGTTGGTTCATCAAAAAAAAAAAATTAGTTTTCAATAAACTAAACTTTGGATTTTTTTTTCAATAAACCAACCTTAAACTAAATGTTTAAAAAATTTGAAACAAGAGAACAGACGTGTTGGGTTGAACTTGTGGTCGTAAGTCAATCCTACCTGCATAGGATTGCAAGGAAAAATATATTACTGAAGCCACTTTGAATGAAAGAGGAATTTCAATTCAAACCATGGAGGAAAAAATGAGGGAGGGGAGGGAGCGAACTGTTTAATTTTGGGTACTCATTTGATCTGCAAATTAAGAGCTTAGTGACATTTTTTTGCAACTGGAGGTTGCACAATATATTATCTCATTTAACACCAAAACTCGGGTCATTTCAACCCAGAGGAATTCCTAGAAGACGTTTCAAAACTCTCACGCACACAAAAAATAAATAATTTGGAGGTCAACAGGTCCAAAATGAGTTTGCACATTATATTAAAATCATCATGAAACATTAACTATTGAGCTAACTATTCTTCACCCCACAAACCACAATTTCAACAAACTCCCTATGACTTCCCTCTCTGACTTTGTTTAAACCAAAGATTGGGGGGTGGGGTGGGGGGAATACAGATTTGGGGTTTTGGAGCAGCTGAAATTCACCCCCAAATTGAACGAAGCCATCCAAATTAGTCACATTAGGCGCAGCTGAATAGACACCGTCGAGACTCAGCTATCTAACCATGGTTTATTAATAAGCCACAGATCCAGGGCCCAAACACAGCTTTTACACACACAACGAGGCCAGTATCCTAACCCAGTGTTTTTCAACCACTGTGCCGTGGCACACTAGTGTGCCGTGACATAGTGTAAGGTGTGCCGTGGGAGAATTACTTTATATATAGTCAATATAGGCACAGAGTTAAATTTTTTTAACATTTTCTAATGGTGGTGTGCCTCGTGATTTTTTTCATGAAAAAAGTGTGCCTTTGCACAAAAAAGGTTGAAAAACACTGTCCTAACCACCCATTTACACACCAAGGTGATACCAATTGTGCAACAGTTTTCTTGGCAACACAACACAAAGAAAACTTGCCCCCCCCAAAATACAATTTCTTTTACATTTTGTTTACATTCTTTTTTAAAACTTTCTCACCCAAGATTGATTGTGCCTAGGGCTTATCTATTTGTTTTTCTCCGATATCAGCTGTCACTTCAAAGAGTTTTAATATGGAATTACTGCTCGGTGTTTTTTTAAACCTTGGCGGCTTGGAAGAGGGGGTGGATTTCAACTCCCAGAATTCCCCTTGCTGGCTGGGGAATTCTGGGAGTTGAAATCCACCCCCTCTTCCTAGTTGCCAAGGTTTTTTGTTTTTTTAATTGTGAAATTGTGCAACTTCATTACGGTCAACATACCATCCTGACCTTAAGGGGTGATTTCTCTGGGATTTTCCATAACTCTGGAATGAAAAGCCAGGTTCCCTGCTCCGACTGTGCAATTATTCCACCTTTTTAATTCTCCTCCAACCAAAAAGGGGGGGGGGAGAGAAGAGCCAAGGAAGCAGTTTTCCTGACTCCCTGCAAAACTTTGTAGGAACAAGCGGTATTTAATTTTGGCCCTCAAGGCTGCAATTAAAGAGCTAGAAAAGAGAGAGAGAGAGAGAGAGAGAAGGGGGGGGGGCATTTAAACAGAAAATAATAACATTTGCAAGCCTTGTTACTTTCTGCCTGGAACCAGGTCTATGTCAACTAAGCCAGGTTTTCACACAACACAGGCTAAAGAGAAGCAAACCACGGTTTCCAATTCCAGCCCCAGGGATGATTGTCAAGTTGGAAGAGTTCGGACACTTTGTGTCAAGAGCAAAACAAACGAACAACAACAAAACCCTCAACTCGGCCCTAAAAAACAACCCGCCTTCCTCTCCAATCTCCTTGGCAAGCAGATCTCCTTTGCAAGAGACAAGGACTACAACCCCCATCCTTCCCACCCGGGAGGCATGGGAGTCCAAGTCCCCTTTTGCAGCGGGGGGGGGGGTCCCCCCACCCTCTACTCTCTCTCTGAGCTCGGACCTATTTTTTAACAGACCCCCAAAAGCTCGCCCCCCTCCCCTCCAGTCCCCGCGGGGCGCCTTTTGCAACCGGGCGCCCGCGGGCGCCAACTTCGAAACGCCGCTCAAAGTCCAGGAAAAGACCCCCAAAACCGGGGTGCAATTCTTACAAAAGGGGTCTCCAAGTTCCTGGAGGCCCTCCACCCCAAAACGAAACCTCCCGGCCCTCCCTCCGCTACAAGGCACAGGAGCTACCCGAGGCTGGCTGGAAGCGGTCAGTTGGCCAGCCAAAGGGGCGCTGGGTTGAAAGACCCCCGGGCTTAGCTTCAGGCGACCCTTCCCCTGCCAGGCCCGCCGCTTCTCCTCCTCCTCCCCCTCCCCGCGTGGCTGGAAACTCCCGTGACCTTCCCCCGGGTGGGGTGGAGGTGGAGGGGGGGGAAACCAGAGGCTTACCTGGTGCGCGAAGCCGGACTCCGGCCGCTTGTGTAACCTGGGCGGGCCGGGCAAAGCGAGGAAGGCGGCGGGCAGCGTTGGGAAGAGCCCCGCGGGCGAAGGAGCGGCGTGCCAAGGGAGCCTTCCCGAGGCGGGCACCGCCGCTGGGTCTCCCGGGGAGGCTGGCAGGCTGGGCGGCCGGTGGGCAGCGCGCCTGGCCGCTTCTGCTCCGCGCAGGGAAGGAGGGCAGAAGGGAAGGGAAGGCGAGGCGGAGCTACCCGCAGGAGGGACCCGCCCAAGCGACGCAGCCGGGCGGGCGAAGCCTCCCCGCGTTGCCGAGTGAGGCTCCGGCTCCGCAGCCCCGAGGGTCGTCGCTCCGAGGGACCCCCGCCCGCTTCCCAGCGCTCCGGGAGGGTCGCGCAGAAGAGGGGAGACCCCCACCCTCTTTCTCCCCCGGCCCCGCTGGGGAAGGGGTCCTGCCCGGGTCTTGGGGAGCCGGGGTCTTTCTCGCCTTGCCCGCGCTAGCCCACCCGGGGAGCCCCCCGAGGTCTCTTGGAAGGCGGGATGATGGACCTGTGAAAAGAGAGAGAAGGAACAGATGATTAAAAAAAGAGAGGAGAGCAGAAAGGGGGGATAAGAGAAATAGGTAAGGGAGAGAAAGTAGAAAGGAAGAGGTAGAAAGGGATGATGAATTGATGGGCGATTTATAGGAGAGAGAGAGAGAGAGAAGATGGGATGGGTGGATAGAGGGAGAAATGAGAGAGAAAGAGAGAGAAATGGATAGATGATAAAAAGATAGGAGACAGGGATAGGAGAAATAGTTAAGAGAGAGAGAGAGTAGAAATAGAGATATAGAAAGGGATAATAAATTGCTGGTTCATATATAGGAGAGAGAGAAATGAGAAAGAGATGAGATGGGTGGATAGATGGATGGATGGATGGAAGGAGAGAGAGGAGAGCAGAGAGGGGGATAGGAGAAATAGGTAAGAGAGAAAGTAGAAAGGGAGAGATAGAAAGGGATGATGATGGGTGATATATAGGGGGGGGATAAGACAAGATGGGTGGATAGAGGGAGAGATGAGAGAGAGAGAGAGAAAGAGAGGGGGGAAGGAGAGAGAGAGAGAGAAAGGGATAGATGATAAAAAGATAGGAAACCAGAGAGGGGAGATAGGAGAAATAAGTAAAAGAGAGAGAGAGAAAAAAATAGAAAGAGAGATATAGAAAGGGGTGATAAATTGATGGTTCATGTAGAGGAGAGAGAGAGAAAAAGAGAGATAATATGAGATGGGTGGATGGAAGGAGAGATAAGATGAGCGAGAGGGATAGATGATGAAAAGATAGGTGAGCAGTGGGGGATAGGAGAAATAAGAGAGAGAGAAAGAAAATAGAAAAAGATAGATAGGGATGATAAATTGATGGGTGATACATAGGAGAGAGAGAGAGAGAAGGTGAGAAGGATGGATGGAAGGAGAGAGAGATGGATAGATGATAAAAAGATAGGAGACCAGAGGGGGGGAGGAATAGCAGAAATAGTTAAGAAAGGGGGGGAATGTTAAATTGATGGTTCATATATAAGCGAGAGAGAGAGAGATAAGGAGATGTGTGGATAGATGAATAGATGGATGGAAGGAGAGATAAGACCAGAGATTGGATGGATGGATGGAGAGATGAGAGATTGAGAGATACAGAGAGAGAGAGAGATGAAAGGAAAGATAGGAGAGATAGATGGATGAAAGGAGAGATAGATAAATAGATAGAGACAGACACCCAGACAAGATAGAAATAGCTGTTTAATAAATTAACAGATAAAAAAGCGAGAGGAGAGAAAAATAAAAATAGGAGAAGTGAGTGTATTTGCATGTGGCTTTGTACACAACAGTTACTCAAGCCACATCTACTCTGGATGTGTAAAGGCCTGGCCCTACTATCTCCGGGGCCAGAGATTAACGCAAGCCAGGGCTGCATTCCGTAATCTCCTTTACAACTTATAGTAAGTGCTCCCTCCCCCAGCCATCCATTTGATTTAAGGCCGGGTCTGTGTGCTGAGCCAGGAAAAATGCGGAAGGCCCAAGATTTGCATATGGAACAGTGGGAGAAATGTAATGATCATAAATAAAAGTGGATATAAATCACGCTTTATGTGGAAGAAGAAAGATTTGCACACACATACACACACACACACACAGCCCACTTTTGCCAAACATATCAAAACGCAGCTCTTCTGCTTCGTTTATTCAATTTATTACATTTCAGGTTCCCCCCCCCCCTGCTTTTAATTGTGTGAGTTTTCTAAAAAGCAAATAATAATAATTGTGCCTGGAAAATCCAGATGTTTCCATCCAAACTCATTTGTCCTGCATGCAATAAACCAAGATCAAACTTGTTCCTATATTTATTCCAGCCACATTACAGATAGTCCTCGTCTTACGACCAACTGAGCCCCAAATGTCTCAGCAAGACGGTCCTTAAGTGAGTTTTGCTCCATTGGATGGCTTTTCTCGCCGCAGTTCATTAAGTGAATCATTACAGTTGTGAAGTTGGTGACACGGTTGTTAAGTGAGTCGGGCTTCCCCGTCGACTTTGCTTGCCCGAGGGTCGCAAACGGGGATCACATGACCCCCGAGACCCGTCATAAATATGAGTCAGTTGCCAAGCGTCTCAACTTTTGATCAGGTGACTACGGGGAAGGCTCCAGCGGTTGTAAGTGTGAAAAATGTTCGTCTCTTTTTTTTCAGTTCTGTTGTAACTTCGAATGGTCACTAAACGAATTGTCGTACGTCGAGTATGAATAATAATAAACATTCTGATAGGAATATTAGACATCACAGACCTGTAACGGTGCGTGTGCAAGAGGAGACCCCCGATTTCACGCTCATCCTTGGCTGCGAAAGCTCACACTTCTATTGATTAAATCACACCCCTTCAGCCTACTCTACAGGGTTGTTGTGGGGAAAGTGAAAAAAAATGGGATCCCGAGTGCTGCACTTTTGAGGAAAAGCAGGCTCATAAATCACACACACACACAAACAACAGCACACATTTTCCCACACTGGCCTGGGAGACCGCAAAGGGAAACCAACAAGTGCCAAAACCAGAAGCATCGAAAATTAACACTAAATCCAGTGTTTCTCAACCTTGGCAACTTGAAGATGTCCGGACTTCAACTCCCAGAATTCCCCAGCCAGCGAATGCTGGCTGGGGAATTCTGGGAGTTGAAGTCCAGACATCTTCAAGTTGCCAAGGTTGAGAAACACTGACTTAATCACACCTCCAGAGAAAATCTGAGATCAACCCTACAATTGATGTCACCAGCAATTCCAGGCAGCGTTATGATTCATGCGTGTTTGTTCCTTTTCCACAAAGATCTATCGCAAGTCAAAAAAAAAAAAAAAAAAAAAAAAGCCCTGAATTTGACTAAGAGCACCTGCTGATAAACCATTTCCTGTTCTTTCTCTCTCTCTCTTTTTTTTTTGCTGATTATCCGTTATTCATCAGCTTCTCTTTTTGGCTGCCAATATTCTGGCTCCCAACCAGATAGAAAGTCCATACAGAGAGTGGTGAGGACAGCGGAGAAGATAATAGGAAGCTCGCTTCTCCATTTGTCAGGATATTGCTTATTACTCAGGTGACTGCTTATAAGTGCTGTGTGCTTAGAGTCCGGAGCATTGTTAGAGACCCTGCACACCCACTTCACGGTCTGTTTTTGTTGCTCCTCTCTGGGAGGGGGTTTCGAAGTATTTCTACCAGGACTCTCCGATTCTGTAACAGCTTTGTTCTCTGTGTTCATCCGTCTGGCAAACTTGCGAGATTACTTACGTTCTTCTCGCCAGGTACGTGTCGAACTGGCTGTGTTGTTTTTCTGTGTTATGTAGTCTATGTGGCTCTACGTACAATTTTGCATTTATTAATTTTGTCGTGTGCATGTAGTGTATTGTAGAGGTGGAGATCCTTTGAGAGCTGTAGACAACAGAGTTTCATTTTAATGTATGCCGATTAGCATACATTCCAAGTGACAATAAAGATTCGATCTGCCAAATTGCTGTGGCACGACAAAACCGCGCTCGACTAAAGCGCGCCTGATTAAACCGCGTCGCTGACGTCATCAACAGGGCGACGAGCGCGGAGGAAAGAAGGGCGCTTTAAATAGCGCTTTGAAAGCAAGCCGATTCAACTTAAGGTAAGGGTTAGGTTTAGGGTTAGGTTAAGGATTAGGGTTAGGTTTAGGGTTAGGTTAAGGGTTAGGGTTAGGTTTAGGGTTAGGTTAAGGGTTAGGGTTAGGTTTAGGGTTAGGGTTAGGTTAAGGATTAGGGTTAGGTTTAGGGTTAGGTTAAGGGTTAGGGTTAGGGTTAGGGTTAGGTTAAGGGTTAGGGTTAGGTTTAGGGTTAGGTTAAGGGTTAGGGTTAGGTTTAGGGTTAGGTTAAGGGTTAGGTTTAGAGTTAGGGGGGTTAGGTTTAGGGGTTAATTTTAGGTTTAGCGTTTACAGCGTGCTTCTGTCTCCGCACTGTTGTCGCCCTGTGACGTCAGCTACGCGGTTTCGTCGAGCGCGCTTTAGTCTAACACGGATTTGTGATGGAACCCCAAATTGCAGGCAGTCAGCAGAAGTAGCCTGCAGTACTGTCCTCTGACCACTGCGCCACCTCTTGTTCAGAGCGTCATAGAGGTTTTAATTCTTTTAAAAAAATTATTCCATAAACCTGGATCCAGGTAATCAATGGACCAATGACATACGAAGTTCAGATGTCACGACAGTGGTTCCCAGGGGCCTGGGATGGTTTGGTTTAGTTAGATTTATATGCCGTCCTTCTCCTAAGCACTCAGGGCAGCGTACAACCTTAAAAGAAACACATAATACCAAAGTTTTTTTTAAAAATTAAATAGAATATCCCAAACAAACCCAATTAGAATTAACAATGACATTTAAAAAAATAAAATAAAATTAACAATGATCAATAATTTATTTTATTCTTTTCAGGCCAGGCTGGCTTGCTGGGAAAGCCAACTTTTTGGGGCGCGTCGGAAGCACCGGAGGTTGGGGATTATACGAAGCTCCGGGGGGGGGGGGGGGGCAGCTCATTCCAGAGGGCCATCGCAGCTCTGATTTCACCATCCAAGAGCCGAGGTGGCGCAGTGGTTAGGGTGCAGTACTGCAGGCCACTTCAGCTGACTGTTATCTGCAGTTCGGCGGTTCAAATCTCACCGGCTCAAGGTTGACTCAGCCTTCCATCCTTCCGAGGTGGGTGAAATGAGGACCCAGACTGTGGGGGCGATACGCTGACTCTGTAAACCCGATACGCTGACTCTGTAAACCGCTTAGAGAGTGCTGAAAGCCCTATGAAGCGGTATATAAGTCTAACTGCTATTGCTATCCTGGCTGCCATCTTTGACTTGTTTTGGCATCCTCTTCTGCAGGGAGAAACTGACATGCCCCGATCAGTTTCTTGTTGCGAGAGAGATCGATGCCGTCTTTCTCAACAACCCCCCGAGCCTCAACCCAACCTCGGCAGAGGCAAAAGAGGATTGCGTAAATAGTATGTTGTGTCTCTTGTTGAGATTAACACCAAATCTGGCTTAATCTCTGCGGCCAACACCCAGTCATTGGCACTATTAGACACGGTGGGGAGTTGTGGTTAAGATGTGGGGCAGGCACCAGGGAGACTGTTCTGACTGACGCTTCCCAAGAGCTTGAAGCAACTCCCGGCTCCCACAAAAAAACCTTTTATTAATTGACTGTGAATTCTGCTCATTCGCATCCAGCAAAGTCTTTCAAGGGAGGATTTACAGTCACCGACCTTCTCTGGCTTGGAGAGCTGCCAGGCCGAGATCTGAAGAACTTGGCCAGGAGTCTCGGAGAGTCACGAACCAATGAAGTGAACTAATGGTCTCCTGCAAACTCCACTCCCCTGGCGCTCCTCTTTTATATCCTCTGGGAGGGGCCATTCACCGTCCAGCTGTGGCCTTACTCCCAAGTCCACCCCTGTTCCTTAGCTGTTCCCTTCATCTGGCAACTCTGCGCACGCCAGGGGTGGGTTTCTCGCCCCGTTCCAACCGGATTGGTTGGAACGAGGCCGGCGGCGTCCTCACGCACGCGGCACGCGCATGCGTACTAGCGTCTGCGCGATGCTCCAGCTGCTCCTGGAGGATCGCACAGGCATTCTGCGCATGCGTGGAAAGCGCGAAATTCAAAAAAACCGGGTAAGGAGCGGGCGCGGGTGTGCGGGCGCGCGCGGGCGCGGAGGGGGCTTCGCCGTTCCCGGAAGTTATTTACTTCCGGGTTCGGCGACCAACCGGATCGCAGGGACCGGTGCGAACCGGTCGAAGCCCAGCCCTGGCGCACGCGCACACTGGAAACAGGCTCTCCTGTTTCCTGCGAACGCTGGCTGGGGAATTCTGGGAGTTGAGGTCCAGACATCTTCAAGTTGCCAAGGTTGAGAAACACTGGGCTAAAGAAATGAAGAGGGGGAGCAGACTTCACGACAGTGTGTGTCTGTGTGTGTGTGTCCCCCAGCAAGGGAGCCTGGCATTTGAAGCGGGCAAAGGCGGGCACCCCACGCGGGGCACCCAGCAGGGCGTTTGGGTGGCATCATGGCTCTGCTTTTAAGCCTCGCCAGCCTGCTGGCACAGCGGTGGCTTTAAACACAAGGGCAGAGTCTGCCTTCCCCTCCTACGAAGCACAGCCGGCGGATAATAGGATCTGGGGATTTGCAGCTCGGCTGTGGGGAAGCCAAGGTCACTCTGCAGCCAGGCAGAGTAAACAGTTTTTAAAATGTGGATCCGTTCAGGGACTCGGGAGGGGCAGCGTGGCTAAATGGTCTGGTTTTTTTAGGGGGGGGGCTGGGGGAGAAACGCTATTGGAGTCTAAGCCACGGTTTCTAGCCTTCCGGGGTTTATTCCCCTTGCAAACCAGGGTTCTCCAAATGCGGTCCCTTTAAGACAAGGTGGACTTCAACACCGCTAAGTCCACCGGTTGTATGTCAAGGACTATCGGTTCCTCAAAGGCCCCTGAGGGCGGGAGAAGGAGCAACAGGATGGAAAGGAAGCAAGGAGAGAAGAAGCGGCTTAGAAATAAGGAGAAATTTCCTGAGAGTGAGGAAAACAAACCAGTGGAACAGCTTGCCACCAGAAGTTGTGGGTGATAGAGGCTGGATGGATGAAGATAGATAAATAGATAGAGATAGATAGATAGATGGATGGATGGATGGATGGATGGATGGATGGATGGATGGATGATAGATAGATAGATAGATAGATAGATAGATAGATAGATAGATAGATAGATGATAGATAGATGATAGATGATAGATGATAGATAGATAGATAGATAGATAGATAGATAGATAGATAGATAGATAGATAGATAGATAGATGATAGATAGATAGATGATAGATGATAGATAGATGATAGATAGATAGATAGATAGATAGATAGATAGATAGATAGATAGATAGATAGATAGATAGATAGATAGATAGATAGATAGATAGATAGATGATGGATGGATAGATAGATGATAGATAGATAGATAGATGATAGATAGATGATAAATAGATAGATAGATAGATAGATTATCTATATATCAGATAGATACCATCTATCTGATGATAGATAGATAGATAGATAGATAGATAGATAGATAGATAGATAGATAGATAGATAGATAGATAGATGATGGATGGATAGATGATAGATAGATAGATAGATAGATAGATAGATAGATAGATAGATGATGGATGGATAGATGATAGATAGATAGATAGATAGATGATAGATGGATGGATGGATGGATAGATAGATAGAAGATAGATAGATGATAGATAGATAGATAGATAGATAGATAGATAGATAGATAGATGATAGATGGATGGATGGATGGATAGATGATAGATAGATAGATAGATAATAGATAGATAGATGATAGATAGATAAATAGATAGAAAGATAGATGATAGATAGATAGATAGATAGATAGATAGATAGATGATAGATAGATAGATGATAAATAGATAGATAGATGATAGATAGATAGATAGATAGATAGATAGATAGATAGATAGATAGATAGATAATAGCAATAGCCCTTAGACTTATATACCACTTTCCAGTGCTTTCCAGCCCTCTCTGAGGGGTTTACAGAGTCAGCCTTTTGCCCCCAACAATCTGGGTCCTCATTTTACCCACCTCGGAAGGATGGAGTATGAGTTAACCTGGAGCCAGTGAGATTCGAACTGCCAAATTGCAGGCAGCCGGCAGGCAGCAGAAGTAGCCTGCAGTACTGCACTCTGACCACTGCGCCACCATGGCTCATATGATAGATGAAAGATCATGGATGGATGAAGATAGATAGATAGATAGATAGATAGATAGATAGATAGATAGATAGATAGATAGATAGATAGATAGATAGATAGATGAAAGATGATAAATAGATAGATAGATAGATAGATAGATAGATGAAAGATGATAAATAGATAGATAGATAGATAGATAGATAGATGATAGATAGATAGATAGATAGATAGATAGATAGATAGATAGATAGATAGATAGATAGATAATTGCAATAGCACTTAGACTTATATACCGCTTCATAGTGCTTTCCAGCCCTCTCTAAGCAGTTTACAGAGTCAGCCTTTTGCCCCCAACAATCTGGGTCCTGATTTTACTGGCGTCGGAAGGACAGAAGGTTGAGTCAACCCTGAGCCTGGTGAGATTCGAACTGCCAAATTGCAGGCAGCCGGCAGGCAGCAGAAGTAGCCTGCAGTACTGCACTCTGACCACTGCGCCACCATGGCTCATATGATAGATGAAAGATCATGGATGGATGAAGATAGATAGATAGATAGATAGATAGATAGATAGATAGATAGATAGATAGATAGATAGATAGATAGATGATAGATAGATAGATAGATAGATAGATAGATAGATAGATAGATAGATAGATAGATGATAGATGATAAATAGATAGATAGATAGATAGATGATAGATAGATAGATAGATAGATAGGTAGATAGATAGATAATTGCAATAGCACTTAGACTTATATACTGCTTCATAGTGCTTTCCAGCCCTCTCTAAGCAGTTTACAGAGTCAGCCTTTTGCCCCCAACAATCTGGGTCCTGATTTTACTGGCGTCGGAAGGACAGAAGGTTGAGTCAACCCTGAGCCTGGTGAGATTCGAACTGCCAAATTGCAGGCAGCCAGCAGGCAGCAGAGGTAGCCTGCAGTACTGCACTCTAACCACAGCTTTCAAGAAGAGATTGGACAACCATTTGTCTGGAATGGTATAGGGTTTCCTGCCTGGGCACAATGAGAATATATCTGTTGTATCAAACTTCTCATTGGCGACAGGCAGGGCATCTGGCCAGTCAACCCTCAGCTCTATTCAATTGCCCAGACTCCACCCCCGCAAGGGATTATGGGGTCGTTAAACGATGATGATGATGACGACGACAACAACAACAACCGTGGTAGCATCTCCATGGTCACATGATCAAAATTCAAACACTTGCCAACTGGTTCATATTTATGACGGTCGCAGTGTCCCAGGGTCACATCATCCCCTCTTGTGACCTTCTGACAAGCAAAGTCTATGGGGGAAGCCGGATTCACTTAAGGGTTGGACTACAAGACCTCAAAAGGTCCCTTCTAACTCTGTATTTTGTTAGTGGGTATATCTAATTTGATGAAAAGGAGGACCAGGGGGGGGGGGGGAGATGATAGCAGCCTTCCAATATCTCAGGGGTTGTCCCAAAGAAGAGGGAGTCAAGCTATTCTCCAAGGCACCTGAGGGCAGAACAAGAAGCAATGGGTGGAAACTAATCAAGAAGAGAAGCAACTTAGAACTAAGGAGGAATTTCCTGACAGTTAGAACAATTAATCACTGGAACAGAAATTGCCTCCAGAATTTGTGAATTCTCCAACACTGGAAGTCTTTAAGAAGACGTTGGATAGCCATTTGTCTGAAACGGTATAGGGTTTCCTGCCTAGGCAGGGGGTTGGACTAGAAGACCTCCGAGGCCCCTTCCAACTCTGTCATCCGCATACGGTTCCCGAAAACATTGAAATTACCACGATTGGAAGCAAGGGGCCGGGGGGGCTAAACGATGGCTCCCTTTTTCGCTTGGATTGGTTTTATAGCTGCCCTATTTAGCCAAAAAGACGTATTCCTTTTACGACGCTTGGAAATAATTTTGCAAATTTGCCAGCGGAAGGACGAATAAAGCTTCTTCTTTTTTCTTTTCTTTTTGCTGTTGTTAAAAAGTAGGATCCTACATAACTTGGGGGCCTTCCAAAAAGCGATGTCGGCTTCATTTGCATTTTGGCACCGGGGGGAAGTGTCCTCGCTTCCGTTTCACAAACTTAAATCATCGATTTATTTTCTCTCCCGTTGGATTTATGGCTCCAAATGGCATCCCTTGTTTTGTCAGTTGGCATATTTTATCGCTTTAATTAATATCACCGGCTACAATTTTAAAAATGGTTTTCTCCGGAGGTGGAACTAACAATAAATGGCTGAGATGCAAATCTGGGAAGACATAAACCAATTTGCCAAGTTTGGTGGCATCCTTGACTTGCAAACATTTAACAGGGACTGTTGGAAGTTATAACGGCCCTGCAAAAAGGAACTTATGACCATTTTTTCACACTTACGACCGTGGTAGCCCGGGAGTGGTGCTGTGGCCTAGAGGTGGAGCTCTCGCCTCAAAATCAGGAAGCTGTGAGTTCGATCCTAGAGAGAGGCAGATATTTCGATCTCTGGGCACAATGAAAATATATCTGCTGTATAAAACTCCGGATTGGTGACAAGAAGGGCATCTGGGCAGTAAACACTGAACTCCATTCAGCTGCCCAGACTCCATCCCCCACAAGGGATTATGGAGTCATTAAACAATGATGATGATGATGATGATGATGATGATGATAACCGTGGTAACATCTCCACGGTCTCGTGATAACAAATTCAAACACTGACCAACTGGTTCATATTTATGACCAGTCTCGGGTGTCCTGAGGTCACGTCATCCGCTTTTGCGACCTTCCGACAAGCGAAGTAAACGGGGGAAGCCGAATTCACTTAACGACCGACTTAGTAACTTAACAATGGAAGTGATTCGCTTAACAACTGTGGCGGGAAAGGTCGTAAAATGGGATAATCGATTTAGCCCAAATGTTTCCCTTAGCGACAGAAATGTTCGGTTCAGTTGTCGTCGTAAATCGAGGGCTACCTGCATTAATATTGGTGCTTGGCAATTAATTAAGCCTTAAATCTCAATTAGTGTTAATTGTTAATAGCAGCATTAAGTTAGTGAAGTCAAAAAATGCTTAGAATTTTTTTTTTCATTTCTTTCCAGGTTTGATCTGCATCTCTTTTGCCCCTTCTTTTCTCCTTCCTGTTTTTGGGTCTTCTATCGAGCCATTATTATTTTATTCTATCCAGTTCCTTTTTCATCCCTTTCAATCCCAAGATCCATAAATTCAGCCCTTTCTTTCTGTGACAATTTTACTGTCCCGTGATCAGCATTTCTGAGCCTCCGAGCTGGATTTCGACAAGCAAAGTCCATGCGTGGGGGGGTGGGGGGGAGAGGAGCCAGATTTGCTTAATGACCAGGCGAGTCACTTAACAGCCGCGGTGATTCGCTTAACAACGGTGGTGGAAAGGCTGTAAAATGAGGCACAACTTACTTAACCACCATGCTTACCAACCCAATTCGGGGGCTCAATTTTGGTCAAGGCCTGTATCTCAGCGTCACTTGATAGTCAAATGGGAGGCATTTAAATTTAATAAATAAATAAATAAAATGAAGAAGAGGTTATCGGTCTATTCTCCAAAACACTTGAAGGCAGGCCAAGAAGTGATGGATGGAAATTAACCAAGGAGAGAAGTAATCTGGAATTAAGGAGAAATTTCCTGACAGCGAGAACAATTAACCAGTGGAACTGCTTGCCACTAGAAGTTGTGGGGAGGGGGCTCCATCACTGGAAGTTTTTAAGAAGATAGCCATTTGCATGGAATGGTATAAGTCTCCTGCTTGAGCAGGGGGTTGGACTAGAGGACCTCCAAGGTCCCTTCCAACTTGGGTTATTCTGTTCTGTTCTTATAAAGCAGTTTACAACTTCGGCATATTTCCCCCAATAATCTGGCTCCTCACGCCGGGATTAATCTTTATATCTAAAGCTGCTGGGTCCAGATTGAGAGATTTCCACGGGTAAAAAGTTAAGGGAACGAAAGGAGAAAGTGACTTTTTTTCCAGGAATAATACAACTTCCCAGCAAATTTAATAAACAAATAAATAAATGAAGAAGAGGGTATCTATTCTCCAAAGCACTTGAAGGCAGAACAAGAAGTGATGGATGGAAATTAACCAAGGAGAGAAGCAAACTGGAATTAAGGAGAAATTTCCCGACAGTGAGGACAATTAACCTGCGGAACAGCTTGCCACTGGAAGTTGTGGGGGCTCCAATATTGGAGGTTTTTAAGAAGAGTTGGATTAAAAAAATGATCTGAAATGGCAGAGGGGCTCCAGCTTGAGTAAGGGGTTGGACTAGAACAGGGGTCTCCAACCTTGGCAACTTTAAGACCTGTGGACTTCAACTCCCAGAGTTCCTCAGCCAGTGGCTGAGGAACTCTGGGAGTTGAAGTCCACCAGTCTTAAAGTTCCCAAGCTTGAAGACCACTGGACTAGAAGACCTCCAAAGAATTAAATGGAATTAAAATAAATATACAACTTGTAGTTAAGTGATTGTTGAGTGCTGCAAATGCAAGGTTTTTTTTGGAGGGGTGGGGGGCTGTTGGTTGTAACTTTGAACCGTGGCTACACAACCGGTCGCTAAACAAGGCAAACCCCCCCCCCCACCGGTCTGGAAGCCACTTTCCCAACTAACCCATTTTATTCCAAATCAAAACCTCCCCTGAGCTACAACAGATTCCCGTCGTCAGACGCTTAGATCCACGAGGTCTGCACCCAGCGGAGTTCAGACTAGAACTCCCAGAATCCCCCACAAGCATATTCTTTGCTGAGGATTCTGGGAGTTTTGTTCTCAAGGCCGAAACGTAGCCGGCTCCCAGCAGTGGCAGAGTAGAAATATGAGGATTTTCATGCTCGGAGTTAATTTGTTCAACCTGCCAGCGAACGAGATAAGAAGAGAAGGAATGTGAAAGCAAACACATTTTTTTCTTCCCCGATCAAAGAGAGAGCCGTTCTTAGGAATTCAAAGAGAGACAAATTGTTTTAAGCTTTGCATTCCAGGTTTAATGATTAGCAAACCGTTATCTATTAACGCTTAGGAAAGGCGGAGGATTTCCAGGCTGTGGTATTGTTGTGGCCCACCAGTCCTGGAGTCTGGGGAAGGCTCGGATGAGCCGAGGTGGCGCAGTGGTTAAATGCAGCACTGCAGGCCACTTCAGCTGACTGCAGTTCTGCAGTTCGGCTGTTCAAATCTCACCGGCTCAGGGTTGACTCAGCCTTCCATCCTTCCGAGGTGGGTGAAATGAGGACCCGGATTGTTGTTGGGGGCAATATGCTGACTCTGTAAACCGCTTAGAGAGGGCTGAAAGCCCTATGAAGCGGTATATAAGTCTAACTGCTATTGCTATTGCTCTGGGTCAGAGGCGGAGAGGGGGCCAGGGCCATATGACAGTTATCAGCTACCTTAAGAGCGATGGCTCAGTGGCTAAGACACTGGGCTTGTCGATCAGAAAGATTGGCGGTTCGAATCCCTAGCGCCGCGTAACGGAGTGAGCTCCCGTGACTTGTCCCAGCTTCTGCCAACCTAGCAGTTCGAAAGCAGGTAAAAAATGCAAGTAGAAAAACAGGAACCACCTTTGGTGGGAAGGGAACAGCGTTCCGTGCTCCTTCGGCGTTGAGTCATGCCGGCCACATGACCACGGAGAAGTCTTCGGACAGCGCTGGCTCTTCGGCTTTGAAACGGAGATGGGCACCGCCCCCTAGAGTCGGGAACGACTAGCACATATGTGCGAGGAGAACCTTTACCTTTAAGTTGAGGGCTCCCTGTATTCCAAATGTCCTCACCACCTCACTATCGCATCCCTAAATTTGGATGTCATCCTTCTCTCTGATGCAGCCTAGGATTGGGTTGGCTTTTTGAGCGTGTGACTTGAAACTTAGAGCAGCCTTCCCAGGAGTAACGACTCCGACCCACCGGCCATCTAAAATCTGGGTTTTTAAATCATGGGAAAGTTGTGGTTTGTGGCGAATGTTCCTTCCTCCAAATATATAATATAACTCTGCAATTCTAAAGAAGGATTCTAAACGTTTCCGGCCACTAAACATTCATTTTTACCCAACCCCAGCTATTAAATTTGCCTGGTGTTTTGCAATGGCAAGTAATTAAGTCTAAAAAGCGCATTCCGGGCAGAGTGAGCCAGTCAAGGTCATTGCTGGCCTTGAACTCTTTCCGTCCCAGGCGGCATGGAAGAGTTATGCCAGCATCTCCAGTAAATTTTTAATGACGGGCAGGTGAGTGGGTCAGGTTTCACCCTCCCCGCTTTGGATAAAAGGACGGCGTCTTTTTTTTCTCTCCCTGCGGAAGTGAAAAACAAAGCAGCTGGGAGTGAAAGCATCCCAAATCCATCAAGGATGAATTGAAAGAAAGAACATGGGAAAACGGGAAGGAAAGACGGGGGGGGGGGGTAATAGAGGTAGCCCACAACTGACAACAGCTTGTTTAGGGAGATTGCAGCGGGAGGGGAAGGAAGTGAATTGAGAAAGGGAAGGGAGGAGGAGGAGGAGGAGGAGGAGGAGAAGGAGGAGGAGAGGAGGAGGAGGAGGAGAAGAGGAGGGGGAGGAGGAGGGGAGGAGGAGGGGAGGAGGAGAGGAGGAGGAGGAGAGGAGGAGGAGGAGGAGGAGGAGAAGAGGAGGGGGGAGGAGGAGGAGAATGAGGCAGCGGGGTGGAAGAGGAGGAGAAGAGGAGGGGGAGGAGGGAGGGAGGAGGAGGAGGAGAAGGAGGAGGAGAAGGAGGAGAAGAGGAGGCGGAGGAGGAGGAGGGGAGGAGGAGGAGGAGAATGAGGCAGCGGGGTGGAGGAGGAGGAGAAGAGGAGGAGGAGAAGAGGAGGGGGAGGAGGAGGGGAGGAGGAGGAGGAGAAGGAGGAGGAGAAGGAGGAGAAGAGGAGGCGGAGGAGGAGGAGGGGAGGAGGAGGAGGAGAATGAGGCAGCGGGGTGGAGGAGGAGGAGAAGAGGAGGAGGAGAAGAGGAGGGGGAGGAGGAGGGGAGGAGGAGGAGGAGGAGGAGAAGAGGAGGAGGAGGAGAGGAGGGGGAGGAGGAGGGGAGAGGAGGAGGAGGAGGGAGGAAGGGGATGGGGAAGGGGAAGGAAAGAAAAGGAAAGAAGAAAGGAAAGGGAAGGGAGGAAGGGAAGGAAGGAAAAATGAGGTAGAGAGGAAATAGAAAGGAAAGAATGAGGGATGGAGGAGAAAAAGAAGTAGAAAGGAAACAAAAGGAAGGAAGGAAGGAAGGAAGGAAGGAAGGAAGGAAGGAAGGAGAAAAAGAGGTAGAGAAGAAAGGAAAGAAAAAATGAGGGAGGGAAGAGAAAAAGAGATAGAGAGGAAAGAAAAGGAAATGAATGAGGGAGAGAGGGAAGAGAAAAAGAGAAAGGAAAGGAAAGGAAGGAAGGAGGAAAAAGAGGTAGAGAGGAAAGAAAAGGAATGAATGAGGGAGAGAGGGAAGAGAAAAAGAGAAAGGAAAGGAAAGGAAGGAAGGAGAAAAAGAGGACAGAGAGGAAAGAAAAGGAATGAATGAGGGAGAGAGGGAAGAGAAAAAGAGAAAGAAAGGAAAGGAAGGAAGGAGAAAAGAGGTAGAGAGGAAAGAAAAGGAATGAATGAGGGAGGGAAGAGAAAAAGAGGTAGAAAGAAAGGAAAGAAGGGAGAAAAGAGGTAGAGAGGAAAGAAAAGAAATGAAAGGGAAAGAGGGAAGAGAAAAAGAGGTAGAAAGGAAATAGAAGGGAGAAAAGAGGTAGAGAAGAAAAGGAAAGGAAAAATGAGGAAGGAAGAGAAAAGAGTAGAGAGAAAAGCAAAGGAAAGGAAGGAAGGAGAAAAAGAGGGAGAGAGGAAAGGAAAGGAAAGGAAAGGAAAAGGGAAAGAACAGATCCAGCACAATGTGATTCATTCGTGTGAAAGCACATTGTTGCTTTTCACTCCTGGCTCTTTTGCAACTGTCAGGAGCTGAGCCCACAACACGCAACACGCACTCCTCCTCCTTTCTCCTCTTCCTTCTCCTCCTCCTCTTCCTCCTCCCCCCTTCCCCCTTCTTCCTCCTCCTTTCCCTGCAAACCCCACTCCTTTCTAGCTCTGATGATATTCCCTAGTTGGGCCACGAAACGCCCGCGAGAAAAGAACATGCTCAGAGGGCACCAAGGACCCCACAGTTCTCCTCCTCCTCCTCCTTCTCCCTGCCTATGCCAGGGCCCCACAACTCAACCCCAAGCCACAAAATATTATCTCCATTGTTTAATTTGCGAGTGGGGAAAAGTGCTTAAAATATCCGTGCGTCTCTTTCTCCGTTGTTCCGCCTTGAGGGATGATGCTCTGGGCCACAGACAGGCGGAAGCAACACCCTGTAGGGGAAATGGATTCACCACCCACAGGAGAAGAGGATTGATGTACCAGCCACATCCAGCTTGACGTCTTCAGGACATCACTCAGAATCAGAATTTGGCTCAGGGCACAAAGGAAACGAACCTTGGTGCAGTTCTTCGTTTGAATGCAGATTTTAGGTTGATTTAAGACTGCTAAATGGGATGCGCGAAAGCAACTTCCGGCCCAGCCAAAACCTGCAAATCCGATTTTTCTGAGACGGTTTTTAAGGAATTTAATCCATCCAGATAAATCTTTTTTTTCTTTGTTTGTTTCCAATCCCTTTTCAGTTGCACAAAAAGACCTTGGAAACATAGGATCTCACCTAAACAGCATTGCCACGCAGACAGTCCCTGATATACGTCCCTTCGTTTCGCAACTGAAGCTGAAATTGTGACTGACAACTGATCCTCGTGCTTACAACGGCTGCAGGGTCCCCCCCAGTCAACTGATCAAAATTCGGGTGATTGACAACTGTCATGTATTTACAAGGCTTCCGGCTTCCCAGTAATCCCCATTTCTGACCTTCCTAACTGGCTTCTGACAAGCAGATACAGATACAGAGTTGGAAGGGATCTGGTAGTCCATCTAGACCAACCCCAAACAGAATGGGAAGCCGATTCGCCTAGCTATCATGTGATTCACTTAACAACTGCAATGATTCACTTAACGACTACGTGATTCACTTACCAACCATGTGATTCACTTAACAATTGCAGTTACTGTATATACTCAAGTATAAGCCTAGTTTTTCAGCCCACTTTTTGAGCTGAAAAAGCCGCCTCGGCTTATACTCGAGTCAGTGAAAAATTTGCCCGAAATGGAGGAGAAAAAGGGGCAGGGCCATGCCGCTGGGTGACGCTCGTGAATGGCCCAGCGCCCCCGAGTTTCCCTCCCTCTGTGTCAGTTTGCCGCGCAGCGTGCACCGCACCATCCCCCCTCCTCACGTTCTAATGTAATGCAGGGCTATCTTACGATTCCCCTTCCTCCCCCTCCTGCCGCTCTGCAACGATGTCCCACCTCCTCCTTGTTATGGCAAGCAGCCACATAGCGATGTCCCACCTCCTCTGGTACAGTGATCCAATGATAGGAATCACTGTGCCGTGTGTCATAGGAGGCGGGACATCATCATCACAGCGGGACATCAACATCATGAGGTGAGTGAAGTATTTCATTGAATACACCGGTATTGTGTGATAATAATTTTGTTATGCAGAGCAAATTTTTACAATGGCTACTGTATATTTAATGGGCACAGGCAGGCTGTATATGTTATTCAATGGGCAATGGCATTATTGGTATCTATTTTTATTTTTGAAATTTATCGGTAGCTGCTGAATTTCCCACCCTAGGCTTATACTCGAGTCAATAACTTTTCCAGTTTTTTGTGGTAAAATTGGGTGCCTCGGCTTATATTCGGGTCGGCCTATACTCGAGTATATACGGTATATGCTTAACAAGCATGTGATTCACTTAACAACTTCAGTGATTCACTTAACGACTATGTGATTCATTTAACAACTGCGGTGGTTTGCTTAACAACTATGTGATTCAGTTAACAACCATGTGATTCACTTAACAACCATGTGGTTCGCTTAACAATTGCAGCTATATACTGCAATTGTTAAGAAGCATGATTCACTTAACAACTGCAGTTTCGCTGAATGACTGTGCACTTCTCTTAACAACTCTGTGATTTGATTAACAACTGCAGAGATTCACTCAACGAACATGTGATTCACTTAACAACCATGTGATTCGCTTAACAACCATGTGATTCACTTAACAACTGCAGCGATTCGCTTAATGACTATGTGATTCAGTTAACAACTGCGGTGATTTGCTTAACAATCATGGCAAAAAGGTCATAAAATCAGGTTTATCTCATTTTAGCAACTGCCTTGCTTAGCAACAGAGAGTCTGGTCCCAGGAGTCGTCATACATTGAGGACCATCTGTTATATCACAAATTAAAACGGATTGTGAACAGATGCTAGTGCAACCACATTTCCTGGCTTACTACAGGTAGATCTCAACTTACAACACTTTGTTTAGTGACCAAAGTTCCATGGCACTGGAAAAAAGTGACTTATGACCGTTTTCCACACTTACGACCATTGCAGCATCTCCACGGTCACCTGATCAAAAAATCAGACACTTGGGAACGGACTCATATTTATGACGGTGGCCGTGTCCCGAGGTTACGGGATCCCTTTTCGCGACCTCCTGACACGCGAAGTCCACGCGGAAGCCGGATTCACTCAACCACCATGTTCCCAACTTAACCGCTGCCATGATTCACTTACCAACGGTGGCGGGGGAGTTCGTAAAACTGGGCAGAACCAACGTCTCTCAACTTAAATGTCCGCCTCCATTGTGGTCGTAAGTCGAGGACTACCCATACATCTCGAACGGAGAGACCTTAAAAAAAAAAGACAAGAAAGAAAAGTGATAAATAAGGACAGGAAGGGGGGGGGAAAGGCGATTTAACGGGGTTTGAAGGGAGCTTCACCGGGGATTAAATCAGGATACAGGGGAGAGAGAGAGAAAATGAACAGCCCTGAAAAAGCCTCTTTCATTCCTGCCGGCCGTGTCATTTCCTTCCTCTTTCCCTCCCTCCCGTTGCGCGAAGTCCTGCCGTAAACATGGGATTATAATTCATTTAATGAGCAGAAATATATCCCTGTGATAGGCAAAATCATACCAGGCCCCAAGGAGGAGAACATGCCATGATTCATATCTCGCCTTCGGCCAAATGGGGCAGCAGGTGTGAGCGGGGGGGAGGGGGGGGAGGGAAGGGCCACCCCCCCACACACACGACTTAACACAAGACAGGTTGGTCCTTGACTTACAACCATTCGTTCAAAGTCACAACACCACCCAAAAAGGAAGTTTTCCACGCTTACGACCCCTGTAGCATCCCCAGGCTCACGCAATCAAAATTCAATAGCAATAGCAGTTAGACTTATATACCGCTTCATAGGGCTTTCAGCCCTCTCTAAGCGGTTTACAGAGTCGGCATATATTGCCCCAGAGTCTGGGTCCTCATTTTACCCACCTCGGAAGGATGGAAGGCTAAGTCAACCCTGAGCCGGTGAGATTTGAACCGCTGAACTGCAGAACTAGCAGTCAGCTGAAGTGGCCTGCAGTACTGCATTTAACCACTGCGCCACCTCGGCTCTTGCTCAAGATGCTTGGTCCCTAACTTACGACCGTTACTGTGTCCCCAGGTCACGTGACCCCCTTTTCGACAAGCAACGTCCACGAAGAAGACGGATTCGCTTAACAACCATGTGTGACCGACTCATCCACCGCAGTGATCCGCTTAACGACCACGGCAAGGAAGATGGTAAAACAGAACAAAAGTCACTTAATCAATGACTCACAGAAATGCTGGGCTCTGTTCTGGTCGTAAGTCGAGGACTAGCTCCACTTAGAACCATTTGTCTATAGTAGCCAACTCAAAGTTACAACAGCCTAAAAAAAAAAGTGACCGACGACCATTTTTCACACTTTCAACCCTGGAATCACTTGCAGTGGTTAAGTTAGTAACCACGGCCGTTAAGTGAATCTGGCTCCCCTGTTGTCTTTGCTCGTTCCGAAGGTCGCAAAAGGGGATCACTTGACCCTGGGACACTCGTCATAAATAGGAGCCAATTGCCAAACACCCAAACCTTGTTCCTGTGACTACAGGAATGCTGCAACGGTCGTTAAGTGAGAAAACTGATCCTAAACCAATTTTCTTGGTGCCCCTGTCATTTGGGACGGTCACTAAATGAACGTTTATAAGTCGAGGACTAGCTGTACGGAAGAACACACGGTTACATTTTCCAAAATATGTGCTGAATTTGCTAGTCTCCATTCCCAAATGGCAAACGATGGTGTAAAATGGATTAGATGACCCTACGAAGTTCCATTCAGACTCAATTTAATTTGTTAAATTCTCAAACGGGGATTTGTTTTTCTCTGTCCTATGCCCATCTGGGTTGCTGCTGGAGAAAGGTGCAGCGTGGATAAAGCAACCCCCTGAGCAGGGGTTGGGCTAGAAGACCTCCAGGGTCCCTTCCAAGCCTTATAAACTTCCAAGTTTATTCTACTATATTCTAAAAATGGAGAAACGTCACTTTTAAACCTGTCCTTGATCGCCACCTGCTGGTAGATGCAGGTCTATGCTTTAGATCAGTGGTCCCCAACCCCCGGTCCGCGGACCGGTGCCGGGCCGTGGAGTACCTGGCACCGGGCCGCGCAGTGACTGGGGACCATGATCACTGTTCCCTTTAAGGTGCGCGCCTGCGCGGCCGCGCACGGCGCAAAAAAAGCCCGCGCAGCAGATTCTATCTGCCACGCAGAGTTTTCTGTAAAGCAAACGTGGGGAAGTCCTTTGCAGTCGGCTAGAACTGGCCGCCTGCAAAGGAACTCCCCAGACTTGTTTTGATGAGCCGCCAGTCCTCTTGCTTCTTCTCCTTCACCGGCAAAGCTCCTGCTGGCGCCCTGCCCATGGCAGTGGCAGTGCCTCTCCCTCCAAGCGGAGCACCTGAGCTGGCTCCCGCGTTATCCCTCCCCCTTCCTCCTCTGCCGTGCTTTTGAGGCCGCGGGAGCTAGTAGGAAAGCGGCGGAGGTGGAGGCAGGGATAACCCAGAGCCCAGCTGAGGTGCTCCGAGCGGAGGGGGAGGCACCACCGCTGCTGCCATGGGCGGAGCCGCCAGCGGGAGCTTTGCCGGTGAAGGAGAAGAAGCAAGAGGACTGGCGGCTTTGAAATGCAACCCCCTGGTCCCGCCGGCTGCGGATTTGATTCGGCATAAGTGGGGGCTGAACGCATGCTGAGCTGACTTTGCGCAGTGAGGCGGAGTAATTCAACCCCCCCCAAAGAACGTGTGTGTGTGTGTGTGTGTGAGAGAGAGAGAGAGAGAGAGAGAGAGAGAGAGAATTGGATCAAAATTGGTGGCCAAAGGAATGGAGGGAGGGAAGGAAGGGAGGGAGGGAGGGAGGAAGGAAGCCCTGCCCCCTGTGAAAAAAACTGAAGATGGAGCAGTGAATGAATAAACCATAAAAGCAACAAACAGTTAATGCATAAGTAAGCTGAGGAGCAAGTTCTCAACTAAGGAAGCAATATAAGAAAGAAATATAAAAAGCTCAATATGCCAAAACACTTATTTTAGTCTTCATTTAATTACTTGTATTGTAGTCTGATGTAACATCTTTTTAAAGTTAATGTTAGTTAGAAAAGATAGGGTACAAAACTTAAATAATAAAAAAATTGTACATTCATTTTGAAAAATAAATGCAATACTTGATTAATTTCATATCTTTATTTAAAATAGTTTTGGTTTAATCAAAACAATCTGATATATAAACAATCAATGTGTCGTCGCGAACAACGCCCCCCATCCCTGCGCGTGCTCAGCGGGCCACGGTAAAATTATCAAAGGCTGACTGGTCCGCGGCGATAAAAAGGTTGGGGACCACTGCTTTAGATTAGCAATCTCAGAAACTCCAGACAGACTTCAACTCCCAGAATTCCTCAGCCAGATGTCAGGGTTCACATTGGAACCCTGGCATCTCCACAATTGCCTGTCAATCTGCTATGCAGAGGTAGACTACTCCTGTAACTGGAAGTTCAGCATAGCCAGGGACACCTTTGCGGTTTTAAAACCCTTCCTGGCTCCTGCAGGCATGTTAACGTGATGGGGTTGGGAAAGGCTATTTTAAGAGCTGCCAAAATAGTGCTTAAATCTGCATTTTCACGAAGATTTCCACCGTGGTGCCCGTGCCTCAATTGCCCACTAGGGGGCGCTAGTTAACTTAAACTTAAAAATAACTTAAAAATAGAATTTTGGGGACCAAAATAGTTTCTTCCAGCACATTGGAAAAGACTTGCATTAGTGGTTTAATTCTATATCGAGGCTTCTTCTCCATCCAAACTTTTAACTTAAGGTTAAAGGTTCCCCTTGCACCTATGTGCTAGTCGTTCCCGACTCTAGCGGGCGCTGCTCATCTCTGTTTTAAAGCCGAAGAGCCAGCACTGTCCGAAGACGTCTCCATGGTCATGTGGCCGGCATGATTCAATGCCGAAGCCGCACGGAATGCTGTTCCCTTCCCACCAAAGGTGGCTCCTATTTTTCTACTTGCATTTTTTACCTGCTTTCGAACTGCTAGGTTAACTTAAGGCTTTAATATATTAGCTTTTGCTTGATTTGTTAAGTAAGAACAGAAATTTTGGATTAGTTAGAAAGTTTTGCTAATAATAAGAGACTGCACAGCCATGTTAGCCAGAATGGTATAAGCCGGGTTTCCTGCTTGAGCAGGGGGTTGGACTAGAAGACCTCCAAGGTCCCTTCCAAGTCTGTTATTCTGTTCTCCAAAGCCCCTGAAGGGCAGGACAAGAAGCAATGGATGGAAACTAAGCAAGGAGAGAAGCAACCTAGAAATAAGGAGAAATTTCCTGACGGTGAGGACAATTAACCAGTGGAACAACTTGCCACCAGAAGTTGTGATTGCTCCAACATTGGAGGTTTTTAAGAAGGGATTGGACAGTCACTTGTCTGGAATGGTATAGGATCGCCTGGTTGAGCAGGGAATTGGACTAGAAGACCTCCAAGGTCCCTTCCAACTCTATTTCCTCCTATCAAGCGGCTGGTTTGATTGAATTCAGCGGAGGGGGGGGCTAGGGGGGTTATTGGGTGGGGTTTTTTGTTTTTTTTTTTGAGATTTTACTTTTGCAAGCCACATAAGAGTCGCCATGAGTGAGTTTGGTGGCCATATAAATGTTTTTAATAAATAAAGTCCAATAAACTCAAATGAATGAATATTTTTCTCATTTATATTGTATTTCCTCTTGGGCATTTTTATTTTAATGCAGTTGCTAAAATAAATATATTTTTTTAAAGAAAGCCAGAGAACAAGGGGGAAAATCATTTGGAATTTTCTAGTCTATCTTTCCTTTCTAAAGCTCAGTGCAAGTTTTAATCGTAACTTTGAAAGAGCTGAATCAAAGCCCAGGTTGGCAACCTGCCCAGCTTTCAAACTGCAAACCAGAAAGGGGGGAGGCAAATTTCAGGGAGGAGTCCTTAACAGCTGGCTAGGATGTGGAACATCTGGGTTTTCTCTAAGAAGAAGTCATCCTGAAACTTTTTAATAGAGTTGCATCATACTGATTTCTTGAATGTTCTGGAAATCTCTACATCTTTTTTGGGATATGCCGAAAATGTAACTTGCACACTTACACACAAAAATACAGAAAGAGAGAAGGAGGTGAGAGAGGGAAAAGGAGGAGAGAGAGGGAAAAGAGAGAGAGAGAGGAAAGAAAAGAGAGAGGGAGGAGAGAGAGGAAGAAGAGGAGAGAGAGAAGAGAGGGGGGAGAAAAAGAAAGAA
>NW_028261388.1:2833512-2893512 GCF_051295495.1 Thamnophis sirtalis | reverse complement strand
ATGAGACTATGATATAATTTTACAGCTTCTCGTATCAGCCTGTATATTTTGCTTTTTACTTCACTCTTCGACTGTTGCCTTATTGTAAATTTTAACAGTTCCAACACTAAATGTAGTCATTGCATTGTGATAGAAAGTTTATGATACATATACTCAGAAGTTAAACACATACATATTTATAATCAGTAATTCTTAACACTTTGATTTCTCTTGTCGGCTTCTATTCTCTAGCCACTTGTACAGTCTACTCCAAATTTTATAATAGTTCAATAGTTCATTCTTCTCTTTCTTTTAACTCCATGGTCATCCTATCCATTTCAGCACATTTGAGTATCTTCCGAATTACCATTTCACCAGGAGGGGTAGTTTTTTGTTTTCAATTTTGTGCAAAGGCAGCGGTTAGAGTGTATAGTTATTATATATTGATATCTCTTATCCATCTTTGGGTCTGTTTTTTTTTTTCCCCATTCCTTTTGCAAAAACTTTTCATCCTTTCGGCAAACTCCCCGCCCAAACCAGATGAAGTGGGAGACATCCATCCAATGGTTGAAATCCACGTTGCACTAATTCCTATTTTTGGGAGGGGATTCACGTGCGAGTTTCCCCCCCCCCTCGGTTTTCCAGAAGGACAAATCTTGTCAGCTGTGGACTTCTTCTTGGTCAGCCAGATGTTCGGGCTGGATTTAGCATTTTTATCCACCCCTCCTCGAGTCCTTCCCAAGGACGTGGGAGAAGCAGATGTGGGACGTTGGATGGGATTTAAAGCCTCCGTGTAAATTGCCAGTGATTCCGAGTCGAGCTGCTGCCTTTTGCAACTGACTGATGAAATGTGAGCCAGATGTGTACGGCGGCAGCCAAAAATAGCGAATACGATCCTTGGTTGTATAAATAGAAGCAGTGACGTGCGGTGAGGTTCACTGCCGGTGAGGCAAGCGGGCAGGATTTCGCCTCCCCCCCCACAGCTGGAATAGTGCGCGCGCACGTGCCATCCACCCCGCTTACCCCAGCTGCACCTGAGGAGAGGGGGGAAAGCCAAGCAGAGCCACTCTTCCCACTCAAAGCCCCCTTAAAGCAGAGAACAAGCCCACTCTATGGCAGACAGGCGCGCGGCATGCCTTCCGGGCCGGCCATTCCCGCTGAATGATTTGCTGCTCCCAGAATCAGGAGGCGGGAGAATCACGTGCCTCCTTTGCATACGGAATTTTTCGCCTTTTAACCCTTGCTTAACTCTTAAAAGGCGAAAAATTCCTTATGCAAAGGAGGCCCCTAGTTCTCTCGCCTCCCCCTACAGTTAGCACTAAGCAGACTCAGAGTCACTGGGACTCTGGAGTCTGGCAGCAACTACCTTGGCCTTTTTAATTATTTTAAAATTTCTTTTCTTTTCCTTATCAGACTGGTGAGGCCGCGCCTCCCCTGACTGCACATCCCTGAATAGAAGCATGGAGTCAAAATCACGTGAAGTGTTAGTACCGCTTTGTAAAGCCTTAGTAAGGCCACAGCTAGACCCCTGCATCCAGTTTTGGTCCCCCCATTGCAAAAAAGGGTGTTGAGACTTTGGAAAAAGTTCAGAGCAGAGCAACTAAGAGGCTCAAAGGCCTGGAGGCCAAAACATCTGGAGAATAGTTGCAGGATTTGGGTTTGATTAGTCTGGAGAAAAGAAGGACCAGGGGGGGACATGATAGCAGTCTCCCAGTATTTGAGGGGCTGCCCCAAAGAGGAGGGAGTCAAGCTACTCTCCAAGGCACCAGAGGGCAGGACAAGAAGCAATGGATGGAAACTAATCAAGGAGAGAAGCAACCTGAAACTTTAGCAAAGGGCAATCGTGGAACAGCTTACCTTCAGCAATCGTGGGTGCTTCATCACTGGAGGCTTTTTTTAAGAAGAGACTGGACAGTCGCTTGTCTGAAACGGGATGCTTGAGCAAGGGGCTGGACTAGAAGACCTCCAAGGTCCCTTCCAGCTCTATCCTGATTCTGATGGGGGTTTTGTCAATGTGGATGAAGTCCAAGGGACACTTCAGTATTTAGAATAGAGTACAATAGAATAGAATAGATAGAATAGAATAGAATAGAATAGAATAGAAGAATAGAATAAGAACAGAATAACAGAATAGAAAATAGAAGATAACAATAGAAGAGAAGAGGAATAGAATAGGAATAGAGTAGAAGAATAGAAGAGAATTAGAAGTAGAATAGAATAGGAATATGGAAAAGAATAGAAGAATAGAAGAGAATTAGAATAGAATGGGAATATGGAATAGAATATTAGAATAGAATAGAATAGAATAAAATAGAAAAGATAGAATAGAATAAGAATAGAATAACAGAATAGAAAATAGAAGAGAACAATAGAAGAGAAGAGGAATAGAATAGGAATATGGAATTAGAAGAGAAGAGAATTAGAATTAGAATAGAATAGAATAGGAATAGAAGAGAAGAAGAGAAGTAGAAGTAGAAGTATAATAGAATAGCAGGAATATGGAATAGAATAGAAGAATAGAATAGAATAAAATAGAAGAGAATTAGAATAGAATAGAATAGAATAGGAATATGGAATAGAATGGAAGAATAGAATAGAATAAAATAGAAGAGAATTAGAATAGAATAGAACAGGAATATGGAATAGAAGAATAGAATAAAATAAAATAGAAGAGAATTAGAATAGAATAGAAGAGAATAGAATAGAAATAGGAATATGGAATAGAAGAATAGAAGAGAATAAAATAGAAGAGAATTAGAATAGAATAGAATAGGAATATGGAATAGAATAGAATAGAATTAGAATAGAATTAGAATAGAATTAGAATAGAATTAGAATAGAATTAGAATAGAATTAGAATAGAATAGGAATATGGAATAGAAGAATAGAATAGAAGAATAGAATAGAATAAAATAGAATATGGAATTAGAATAGAATAGGAATATACAATAGGAATATAGAACAGAATAGAAGAATAACATAAGTATAGAACAATAGAACAGAAAATAGAATTGAATAGAATAGAACTAACTAAAATCCCTGCAGCGGCGGCTGGCAAAGTCGCAAAGCGGAGCAGATCGCGGCGTCGGCGGCTGCAACCCGAGCGGCGTTAGGACCCCGCAGAGGCGGGGAGAGGGGGAGGGGCTGGCCTTGCAAGAGGAGACGTCCTGCCCTCCCCCTCCCGACCTCTTTCCAGAAGTTTCTCCGCGCCCCCTTATAAAGCCCCCTTGGCCCGGCGGCGCCTCGGCCCCAGGAACGCCAGTGCGGAGCGCCTCCCTTGCAAGGACCCAGGTGAGGAGGAGGGGGAGGACGGGGGCGCTGGGGGACGCTGGGTCCGGGGGGTGGAGGAGGGGTTTTTTTTGGGGGGGGTCCTTTTGGAAGTTGCAGGGGGGGCCGGGGGGGCGAAGCGAAGCCGCCTTGCAGCTCCCAGCGCCCTTGAGTCAAAGCCCCCCAGCCCCCTCCGGCATAGGGGCGCATAGTGGGGTCTCTATGCATACTGGGGGGGGGGGATGTCCCATCATCCTCTTCTGACTTTTGCATGGTAGGTCCCATTGTCCCCAACCCGTGCAAGGCATGTGCCATCATCCCCTCCCCAACTTCTGTCTCATTGTCCTGGGCCAGCCCGTGCATGGTGGTGTATAGCCCATCATCCGCTCCCCATGCGTGGGTTATCCCATTCTCCTCTCCCAGCTCGCACACGATGTGGTCCCATCATCCCCTCCCAATGCATGGCTTATCCCATCATCCCCTCCCAATGCATGGTGTGCCCTGTCCTCCCCCTTCCAGCCCGTGCATAATATAGCCCATCATTCCCTCTCAGCCCGGGCAATGTCCCATCATCCCCTCCCAATGCATGGCTTATCCCATCATCCCCTCCTAATGCATGGTGTGTCCTGTCCTCCCCCTTCCAGCCCGTGTATAATATAGCCCATCATTCCCTCTCAGCCCGTGCATATGTCCCATCATCCCCTCCCAATGCATGGCTTATCCCATCATCCCCTCCCAATGCATGGCTTATCCCATCATCCCCTCCCAATGCATGGTGTGTCCTGTCCTCCCCCTTCCAGCCCGTGCATAATATAGCCCATCATTCCCTCTCAGCCCGGGCAATGTCCCATCATCCCCTCCCAATGCATGGCTTATCCCATCATCCACTCCCAATGCATGGTGTATCTTATCCTCCCCCTTCCAGCCCGTGCATAATATAGCCCATCATTCCCTCTCAGCCCGTGCAGGTGTCCCATCATCCCCTCCCAGCTAGTGTATGGCGTGTCCCATCATCCACTCCCAGCCCAGGCATGGCTTATCCCATCCCCTCCCAGCCTGTACATGGCGTGTCCCATCATCCCCTCCCAGCCTGTGCATGGCATGTCCCGTCATCCCCTCCCAGCCCTTGCATGCCTTATCCCATCATCCCCTCCCGACCCGTGCATACCATGCCCCACCATCCCCTTCTAACTGGCGCAATGGGGAAAGGGGACCCCTCCTTGCATGGGCCTTGAATGAGGGGCTTCCACCTCCCTTCCCAGGTCCCCGGCCCGGAAAAAGCGCTCTTGACCCGCTTCCCGTTCGCGGGCCGCGTTCACACGACACGTGGACCCGAGAGCCCCTTCCCCTGGCGCCTCCTTTCCAGCCATGGACGCGGGGGGGGGGGAAAGGGCTGGGATTTCACCGGGGGAGAAGGCGATGGTGGTCTCTGGACCCCCAGATTAGCCTTTGCACCCCAAAAGCGCCGGCCTTGCAGACTCTGGCGCGCAAACTGGGGAAAGCGCGCAGGGATTTGACTCGCAGGATCCCCGGGATCGGCTGGGGATCCGGCGGGTGGGATCACCGGGGCTGGGCGGGTCCTGCTCCTGGCGGGAGGGGAGGGGGGCGAAGAGCGATTGCCTGGGCGAGAATGGGACCCCTCCGCGCTCCCCCCCCACTCTTGCGCGCGATCCAGAAAGAGAAAGGCGATCCAGACGGTCGAGATGCGCTGAGCCTTTGCATTCACGATGGGAGGGGGAGGCTTTTGTCTTAAGTAGTTGCAGGGGGGGGGGATGTACCGTTTATTTTAGGGGAGGGGGCTGGAGAATGCAGAAGAGGGAGAGGGGAGAAATCCGGGTTGAAATGAACTACTGCATTCACACGACCTGTTGGAGCAAGGAGCAGAAAACTTTTTTTTTCTGGCTCTGCTTCTTGCATCAACCCCCCAAATCAAGCCATTTCTTTAGGCTGAACGATAACATGCATAAATGGCATTTATTAAGACTTTAATTCAGCTGGATAAGCAGGTGGAAGAGGGCTAGTCTCTGTAATAAACCAGGATTGTTTTCCCTCTTAATGGCTGCTTGTTCCATCGTGGCTAGGAACTGGGTTCAGAAACCCTGATCCTGGATTCAGGCTGGGACCGGAGCTTATTCCAAAAGGAACATATTTTGGAAAAGCAAAGATGGGCAGTGCGGACTCGAAATGTTGTATTTCTGACTCTTATTAAACCAGGATTGGTTGTTTTGATTTAGAATCTTTTGCAGCAGGCCCGGCTAAGCTTAATTTAGCTCCCGAGGCTGGCCTGGAGTTTTATTTTTAATTTTGCTCTCTGCAAAAAGGGCAGAGGAGACTCTCCTGACATCCAAGAATCCAGAAAATGAAGTTTGACAGGTTCTGACCTAGATAGAAACTAACGGTGAGGATGCCTAATGGATAGAAGGTGGAATTTTATTCATGAATTAAAATTAGGAAAGAAACAGATAAGTTGGTGGCTTTAGTGATTCTTTGGTTCTGGAGGGGTTTTGCTAAAAGTTTTAAACGGGCCTGGGGTTTATTCCTATTTTTGCTAATAGCTTTTCATTCATTGGGTGTGAAATATATAATGCAGTTTTAGCAGGATGTCTTTTAAAAATGGGAAAAGGGTGAATTTTAATCCTGCAGGCTGTTTAAATAGCAAACTTAATCTCTCTTTTTTTTTTGCCTTAGACAGAGAAAAGAGTAGAAAAGGTTAGAGGTCGTCTTAGGAGAAATAAGGAAAATTTAAAACGGGTTAACCAGTTCAAAAAAAACGCCACACTTAATACTGGCTTGCTTCTAAACCATTTTGCTAAACCGGAATCTTGTTTGCGATCCAATATCTGGCTAAGGATGGAAGTTGGTTGATTGTATAATAAAAGATTCCCTCCCTGTCTTTGGTTTTAATGTTTGATTTTAACTTTGGGGTTTTAACTTGGATCTAACGGTAAGCTGTCAAGAGTTTATATATTAAGATGGTCAGCCAATACATTTTAGAAAGAAGGAAAGGATGGAGGGATGGAAGGGAGGGAGAATAGGAGAGAGAATGTGAAGGAAGGAAGGAGGAGAAGGAAAGAAGGAAGATAGAAAGATGGACAGAAATGGAAGGAAGGAGGATGGATGAATAGATGGACAGAAATTTGAGAAGGAAGAAATTTGAGAATAGAATGGGAAGGAAGGAAGAAGACGATAGGAAGATAGAAAGATGGACAGAAATGGAAGGGAGATGGATGGATGGATAGATGGGCAGAAATTTGAGAAGGAAGAATGGGAGAAAGAATGGGAAGGAAGGAAGGAGAAGAAGATAGGAAGGAAAGAAGATAGAAAGATGGACAGA
Source organism: Thamnophis sirtalis (assembly GCF_051295495.1). Lineage (NCBI taxonomy): Eukaryota > Metazoa > Chordata > Lepidosauria > Squamata > Natricidae > Thamnophis > Thamnophis sirtalis. The sequence goes on along the minus strand of NW_028261388.1, from coordinate 2,886,932 downwards.
AATGGAAGGGAGGAGGATGGATGGATAGATGGACAGAAATTTGAAAGGGAAGAATGGGAGAAAGGATGGGAAGGAAGGAAGAAGATAGGAAGGAAGGAAGATAGAATGATGGAAGGAAGGAGGATGAATGGATAGATGGGCAGAAATTTGAGAAGGAAGAAAGAATAGGAGAAAATGGGAAGGAAGTTGGAGAGAGAAAGAAAGAGAAAAAAGAAAGAAAAAGTTTAACTGTGGATATTTTGATTTTTAAGGCAAGTTTCTAGCCTTCAAAGTTGGGAAGAAAAACACAGGAAGCCTTCCCACTCTGCAGAAGTAGAAACAAAGATTATTTCTTGAAAATTCGTTCCGAGATTCCTCTCCGGCCCGGCTGCGTTTTTTGCTAAAATAAGCAGAACAGCCTGAAGACTTTTAATTTGCAATTGAATTTGGTGGGTGCAGAAATAGAAAAAGGGGAATAAAAAAAAATCCGGGAGTTTTTAAACCCTCCGAGTTTGGCTTTGATTTCTCTTCAACATCCTCTTCCTGCCAGACAGCTTGTATGATAATTATGTGCTTTGTCTCAAAGCTTTCCCAGGCTGGGCCTTGCCTACGTGGCATGGCGGGGGTGGTGGTGTGCAGGCGTGTGGGTGGGAGCCCCACTGGTGCGGCTTGGAACATCTGCAGCCATGTTGCAGCCTAAATCGCCAGAAGTTTTTTTTTTCTATTTTGAGCAAAGCGATGCTTCTGCATTGATGGAGCCCGTTATAACTTCAAATGTTCACTCAATCAATGGCTGTAAATTGAGGACTACCTGTATTTTAAAAAAAAACATTTATCCTGGTTGGACAGCGGGGAAATCCGGTGGAGAAATATTTCCCCAAAAGTGATATTTTCTAATCTGGTGGGTTTTTTTAATGGATGGCATCCCATTTTGGGGATTGAAATTGTCCTAAAGGCAGACGGTCAACCATTAAAAGTTTTAATCCAGATTTTTCTTCCCTGTAAATAGAATAGCACAGAATAACACAGAGTTGGAAGGGGCCTTGGAGGTCTTCTAGTCCAACCCCGTGCCTAGGCATGACCCACCAAATAACAGAAGTCTGGAAAAAGTTTCAACAAACGTACCGACGGTTTATATTAAGTTAAGATGAAAGACCATGTTGGGAAAAAAATGCAAACCTTGAATGAATAGAGAGTTGGGAAGGGACCTTGGAGGTCTTCTAGTCCAACCCCCTGCTCAGGCAGGAGACCCTATATCATTCCAGACAAATGGTTGTCTAATCTCTTCTTTAAAACCTCCAGTGATGAAGGAAGGAAGGAAGGAAGGAAGGAAGGAAGGAAGGAAGGAAGGAAGGAAGGAAGGAAGGAAGGAAGGAAGGAAGGAAAGCAGAATAACAGAGTTGGAAGATCTTCTAGCCCAACCCTCTACTCAAGCAGGAGACCCTATATCATTCCGGACAAATGGTTGTCTAATCTCTTCTTTAAAACCTCCATTGAGAAAGGAAGGAAGGAAGGAAGGAAGGAAGGAAGGAAGGAAGGAAGGAAGGAAGGAAGGAAGGAAGGAAGGAAGGAAATTGGCCGATTGGAGAAAGCAGATTTTGCAAAGAAAAACATTTTTGCGCATGGATGCGTTTGTGGGGCTGTGCGAGTCTCCAGCTGCCTCGAGGGTAACCCCCTTCGGCATCCCAATTGCTAATTCCACAGTCCCTTTATCCAAAAATTCCACATTTCCACCAAGATCCAAAGCTTGCTATTTTTTTTTAAGGAATTTCTCTTAAATTTCAAAGTCATTGGTATCTTTTCTTCATGAAGTTTCTGCAGGAGAAGATGTAACTCTGTCTGAATGCAACTAATTACAATTAATTGCCATGCAATTAATGGAAACCTGAAGTTTTAGCAATAGCAATAGCAATAGCAGTTAGACTTATATACCGCTTCATAGGGCTTTCGGCCCTCTCTAAGCGGTTTACAGAGTCAGCATATTGCCCCCAACAACAATCCGGGTCCTCATTTCACCCACCTCGGAAGGATGGAAGGCTGAGTCAACCCTGAGCCGGTGAGATTTGAACAGCCGAACTGCAGAACTGCAGTCAGCTGAAGTAGCCTACAGTGCTGCACTCTAACCACTGCGGCCAGTGAATGCCACAGGGAAGGGAAGGGAAGGGGGGGGGTGTTCCCACATTCTCCAAAGCCCCCTGGAAGGTAGGACAAGAAGCAATGGATGGGAACTAACCAAGGGGAGAAGCAACGTGGAAACAAGGAGAAATTTCCTAACGGTGAGAACAATTAACCAGTGGAACAGCTTGCCAACCAGAAGTTGTGGGTGCGCCAACACTGGAAGTTTTTAAAGAATAAATTGGGAGGCCCATTTTCATGGGAATGAGATAGGGTCTCCTGCTTGAGCAGGGGGCTGGGCTAGAAGACCTCCAAGGTCCCTTCCAACGCTGTTGTTCTGTTAATTCCAGGAAGGTTCTGTAGCTGAGCACTTATCACGCCCAGTGAAAGAATTTCAAAAGCTTTCCTGAGCAGGTAAGAGCATGTTACAGATGCTTTCCCTCTTGTTCAGGTTACAGCTAGCTAGTCCTTGACTTACAGTGATAAAAGCATAAATTATACGGTCATAAAGTCAGACATCACCTATCCAGATGTTTTTTTTTTCTTTTTACAACCTTTATTGTGGCGGTCGTTAAGCCAAACCCATTATTTCAGTATGGGACCGCTTTTGCCGAAAACCAGAAGCAAATATCATATGATCTGGGTACTTGAGAGACCGCCTGCTGCCAATTACCTCCCACAGACCCATTAGATCTCACAGGGTCGGCCTCCTCCGGGTGCCATCTACCAGCCAATGCCACCTGGCTATTACCCGGGGAAGGGCCTTCTCTGTGGCAGCTCCGGCCCTTTGGAATGAACTCCCCGCAGGGATTCGGACCCTCACCTCTCTCCAGGCCTTCCGGAAAGCCGTCAAAACCTGGCTGTGCCGGCAGGCCTGGGGGTGATGAGTTCCCCTCCCCTCTCGACATGTATGGTTGTGTGACTGTTGTCTACTTTTATTATTTGTATTTTGTCTTTTACGTTCCCCCTTTTTTCCCCCTTGAATTGTTTGCCACCCTAAGTCCTCCCGGAGAAGGACAGCATACAAATAATACAATACAATACAATACAATTTTTATTTTGGGGAAAAAACACATCAAAGACTTTGCAAATGCTGTCTATTTGTCAATCAGGGCAGCCTGGGGGGGGGGGGGCATTCTGGGAGTTGAAGTCCACAGTTCTTAAAAGAAGCCGAGGATGAGAAAAATAATAATAATTGCTTTATTAAGCCAAAATATGGGGGTGGGTGGGGGTTATTGCACACAGCCACTGCAAAATTCTGATCCCAGGTAAAGTCACAAGTCCTTTATAACGGTAGTGAGGAAGGCGTGGAGTGGATTTGCAAGATAGGTTTTTGCTCCACAACAAAAGTGTTGTGTTTATAGCAATAAAAATAGTGTTGCGCCACATCTGCGTTACCAATCCAGCTGTTTGGATTCAGGAACCAACCAATACACGCAGTCCTCCACTTACAACTTACGTTGTGTGCGAGACGGAAGGAAGGGAGCGAAAGAGAGAATAGCAATAGCAATAGCAGTAGACTTATATACCGCTTCATAGGGCTTTCAGCCCTCTCTAAGCGGTTTACAGAGTCAGCATTTTGCCCCCAACAACAATCTGGGTCCTCATTTCACCCACCTCGGAAGGATGGAAGGCTGAGTCAACCCTGAGCCGGTGAGATTTGAACCGCTGAACTGCTGATCTAGCAGTAGCCTGCAGTGCTGCATTTAACCACTGCGCCACCTCGGCTCCTGAAGAGAAAGAATGAAGCATCCTCAGTGGAAATTACAGGTAGTCCTCAATTTACGACCATTCATTTAATGACCAAAGTTACAGCAAGCCCTGGGGAAAGTGACATGGCTTTTTCACACTTAGCGACTATGGCCAGCGTCGCGTGATCAAAATTCAGACACTCCACAACTGACTCAAGATAGTCCTTGACTTACAACAGTCCCTTTAGTGACCAAAGTTAACAACGGCACCGGGGGGAAAAGCGACTTACGACCGTTTTTCACCCTTATGACCATTGCAGTGGTGACATTGCCCCAATTCAGATTCTTGGCAGCTGACTCGTAGTTACGACGGCTGGGGTGTCCCAGGGTCACCCGATCCTCCTCTTGCGACCATCTGATCAGCAGATTCAGCGGGGAACCCAGATTTCGCTCCACAACTGCGCGGATAACTTAACAAGAGCCGCAGTGATTCATTGAACAGTTGTGATGAAAAGGGAGGCGAAATTCCCTAAACTGTCTCGCTTAGCAAGGGGGAATTCTGGGCACAACGCCGGGTCGTAAGCCGAGGACTTCCTGTAACCAGTCTGCATGCCTTTCCCTTCGGACCACTCCTGATTTAACAAAGGGAGGCTTTGTTCGAAGGTGGACTTATTTATAGAAAGCCTTTCTATAAAGTCTGGCTCATTTGTTTTCTTTTTAAATTTGCCCGACCAGCTTGAATGACCGACGATGCATAAAATTGAAATTTGAACCCTGTGCTGGCAGCTGAATTGGTTTATTGTGGGGGCAAGGCTGTTTGGAGCCCGCGGTGGGGGGGGGGCTAGCCTGGGGGAGGGGGGGGGAGGAACGCAATTCCACCTTTTCTCTGTTATTCTCTGACTCAGCAATGCCCCCTTTTTATGCAAGGAATTCGCCTTAATCTTCTCCCTTGGCATGGTGCCCGCCTGTGCCAGGCCTGGAGGCCTTGGCAGCGGCTCAGATGGCACTGCAGGAAAAATTGGGGAGGGGGGGCATCACGTTTGCAGGGATAGTTAAAATTATACATGGCAATCCTCGACTTAACGACCACAATTGAGCCCAGAATTTCCATTGCTATGCCAAGTGGTTGTTAAGTATCTTTTGCCCCGCTTTGTGACTTTTCTGGCCACCGCCGTTAAGGGAATCACTGCCGTTGTTAAGTTAGGAACACGGTTGTTAAGTGAATCCGGCTCTTCCCCATTGGTTTTGCTCCTCCGAAGGTCACAAAAGGGGGAATCACGTGACCATTTCCGACGGTCATAAACACAGGTTAACGCTCGACTTGCAACCACCAATTTCGAGCCCAAAATTTAGGTTGAGTGAGTTTTACAGCATTTCTTGCCGCGGATGTTAAGCGAATCACTGAAGTTGATAGGTTAGGGACACGGTCGTTAAGGGACTCTGGCTCCCCCCGTTGATTTTGCTCGTCAGGTCGCAAATGCGGATCCCACGACCCCGGGACGCTGCAACCGTCATAAATCTGAGTCAGGTTGCCAAGCGTCTGAATTTTGAGCACTTAACCAGGGGGGATGCTGAAAAGGTCGTAGCTAGAGAAAACGGTCATAAGTCGCTTTTTCCAGTGCTGATGTAACTTTGAACGGTCACTAAATGAATGGTCGTAAGTTGAGGACTAACTGTAATTTCCATTGAAGATGCTTCATTCTTTCTCTTCTCTCTTTTGCTCCCTTTCCGTCTCGCAATTTTGCAATATATATCTATATTTATCTATATATATCTATATCTATCCATCTATACACACACACTTATTATTATTTACTTTATTCATTAAATATGAAACTCAGTCAAATGAACATTTAAAGATGTGTCACAAATACCAGTGACTGGTGCTAATGGTTGATACGGTTTGCTGCCAGTGTCCTATGTATCAAACAAGTTCCTTCTTAAATTATTATTATTATTATTATCATACACTGATTATAAATTGCGGCACAATTCAGTAGCACAAGTGATCCATTGGAATTTGTGCAAAAATTATAATATTAAAACAGCAACAAACTGGTGAGAACATCAGCCTGAAAAAGTCACCGAAAATCAGAGGGTCAAGATCTTGTGGGATTTCCGTATACAAACGGACAAAATACTGGCGCATAATACACCAGACATCACACTGGTTGAGAAAAATAAGGTCACAATCATAGACATAGCAATACCAGGTGATAGCAGGGTTGACGAGAAGGAACATGAAAAAATCGCAAGATACCAGGACTTAAAAATCGAAATTCAACGACTGTGGCACAAACCAGCAGTGGTAATTCCAGTGGTAATTGGCACACTATGTATCAAACAAGTTCCTTCTTAAATTATTATTATTGTTATTATTATTTATATACTTTATTCATTAAACATGAAACTCAGCCAACTGAACATTCAAAAACGCATCACAAATACCAGTGACTGGTGCTAATGGTTGATACGGTTTGCTGCCAGCGTCCTAGGTATCAACCAAGGACCTTCTTAGAATATAAGATGTTCCGAGTAGCCCAGTTTTTTGCAGTTCCACTGGTTTTGTTGCAGGAAGCTGCAATTTGTGGATGTGTCTTGTAAAATTCTTGGACATGGTGCCCCGATGACAATGGGCATCACTGTCACCATACTTCATCCATAGCCATGTAGTTTCGAGGGCCAGGTTGTTCTTGTTATTATTATTAGGTTAATCTTTGGTGAGATTCACAAACTTTGGAGCTGGTTGGTCGCTCAACAGCTTGAGTCCTAACCTGTTGTTGTTGTTGTTGTTATTATTATTATTATTATTATTATTATGTAATCTTTGGTGAGATTCACAGCTTTTGGGGCTGATTATTATTATTAAAAAAGCAGAAAAACCTTGCTGATTTGGTCTTAATGGAAATGAAACATTTTTATTTTGCAAATCTGTTGGAATTAGATGATTTCTGGTCTAATTTTCCTGGTGGATTATTGGCCCACCTATTGTATATCAGCTCTTGAACATGGAAGTTGGGGGGGGGGGGGGAAATGTCTTCCCCTTTTTCAAGCGGAAGTACCAAGCATTGAAACTGATATGTACTTTGCCACTGGCATGTGGCCTTCTCTGCTTTTGCACCATTTAGTTGCTACTGTTTTCTGAGCTGTTGCTTCCTTGAATGACTGCTCCAAAGTTACTACTTTGCACTCCAAGTTGTAAACCAAGTGGGCGTGTGGCCGGGAAGTGAGGAAAATATTGTGATTCCAGCTAAATCTTTAATCAAATTCTTAAATTCTGCAAAAGACCAAACTGTAGTAGTGTAATCTTAGATGCCACCTAGTGGCGTATCAGGGAAACACACTCTGGCCAGAGCTACTAGCATCTGTAATTTTTCACTTTACTGGGTTTTTACAGCCAGGCAGTTCCAGATGTTTGGGGACTACAGCACCCATCCTTCACAGCCAGGAAGTGCTGACTGGAAGTCCTAGGAGCTAGGGAAAAAAACCTGGATTGCCTACCACCGTATTTTGGGAATACGGTCTTTGCAAAACGCAATTTATTAACTTTATGATGCATTAAATTTATTCAACACCTGCCTTCGAATTCCGCCTTATGTTTGCATGATAAATTGCTTGAATTAAAATTGCAGAATACTAGCTCTTCGGGAGACGCCAAATAAATTTCATATTAAATAAGTTACTCCGGATTTGAGCACAGTCCGTGTTGTAACATTTTGACATATAAATTAGTCCTTGACTTATGACAGTGATTGAGCCCAGAACTAGGGTGTAAGTCGTGCTGGTTGTTAAATGGGTCACCATGTGGCTGGTTTGATTTTACAAAGAAAAAAATATATTGGGGAATCGTTAAGCAAAGACGACGTCTGCAATGGTAATTTTTGTTGGAAAATAGATTAAATATTTTCACCAAAACGTCATGAATTGTGGTTGTGAAGTTGAAAGGCTATAAAAAGTTGTAAGGCGGGTGCCCACAATGCAATCATGTGACCATGGGGAAGGGGGGGTCATTTGTGAGGTGGGGGTACCTGTCGTAACTTTCAATTATCACAAAGCAACGGATCTTAAATCGAGATGCCCTTATATTTGTATTTTCGAACACACTTGACCCCAAAATTTGTTATTAAACGAATTTTGCTCCATTTTACGACCTTTCTTGCAGCAGTTGCTAAGTGAATCACTGCCGTTTATAAGTCAGTAACCTAGTTGTTAAGTGAATCCAGCTTCCCCATGGATGTTGCTTGTCAGGCGGTCGCAAAAGAGGATCATGCTACCCTACCACCACCCCGGGGCACTGCGACCGTCATAAGTACGAGTCAGCTGCCGAGCATCTGAGTTTGGATTGCGAGACGGTGGGGTTGTAAGTGTGAAAAAAGGGTCATAAGTGTGAAAAGGCCATAAGTCACTTTTTTCAGTGCATCATTTTGAATGGTCACTGAATGAAATGTTGTTAAGTGGGGGATTTGCCTGCCAATTTAACAACTGCAGTGATTCGCTTAACGAATGCGGCAAGAAAAGACGTAAAACGGGGCAAAATTCACTTAATAAATTTCTCAACATAAAGCTGTGTTGCAGACTAATTCTGCCGACTGCCAGGAGTTCGATCCTGACCGGCTCAAGGACGACTCAGCCATCCACCCATTCTGACCGGCGGATCTTGCTTCCTTGTAGCTCGCGACTGCCCTCTGCTGTCATGGAATCCACTTGGTTGATCCACCTCCTCGCGCTCTGCGCCCTCGCCACGGCGGTGCCCTCCGACGACAAGAAGAAAAGCGAGAAAAAACCCGCCGCGAAGGAGAAGAAGCTGAGCGAGAAGGCCGCCACATTGGCCGACCGCAGCGCCATCCTGGCCTTCAACCTCTACCAGGTGATGGCTAAAGACAAGACCTTGGAGAACATCTTGGTGTCCCCCGTGGTGGTGGCGTCTTCGCTGGGCTTGGTGTCCCTCGGGGGCAAGGACACCACCGCCTCCCAAGCCAAGGCCCTTCTTAGCGCCAGCAAGCTCAACGACGACGACATCCACAGCGGACTCTCCGAATTCCTGACGGACGTCAGCAACACCACGGCCCGGAACGTCACCTGGAAACTGGGGAGCCGCCTCTACGGGCCCAGCTCCATCAGCTTCGCGGAGGACTTTGTGCAGAATAGCAAGAAGCACTACAACTACGAGCATTCGAAGATCAACTTCCGGGACAAGCGTAGCGCCCTCAAGTCCATCAACGAATGGGCATCCCAGACCACGGATGGCAAGCTGCCCGAAGTCACCAAAGACGTCCAGAAGACGGATGGGGCCTTGATCGTCAACGCCATGTTCTTCAAACGTGAGTCCGCGGTGAGGGGGGGGGGCTTTGAAGCAGAGGGGGGGGGAAATGGTGGCGGGGTATCGGTAGATGGAGCAGAAGGTCAAGATGGAGATGGTGGCTGCCATCCTGTCTTCTTTTGAAGGCTTTTTGTTGCGCCTACTTGGCGACCAGTCAAAAAATGAATCGGACGGTTCATTGGATCCTTAGGAACGCAGCTGGAACAAGGTTTTCCAACCTCGGCCCCTTTAAGACGGGTGGACTTCAACTCCCAGAATTCCCCAGGTGAATTCTGGGAGTTGAAGTCCACCCGTCTTAAAGGGGCCGAGGTTGGAAAACCCTGATCTAAACTTAACCTGTTTTGTACATTTTTTTTCATTAGCGACCCCATAATCCCTTGCGGGGTGGAGTCTGGGCGACGAATGAAGCTAGCATTATTTTACTGGCCGGATGCCTTTCCAGTTGCCACGCCAGAGTTTTGTTCGGCAGATAATATTCTCCGTGTAGCCCAGAGAGAGAGAGAGAGAGAAATGCTTGCCTCTACCTAGGATTGAACTCACAGCCTCCTGATCGTGAAGCGTGAGCGCCACCTCTAGGACACTGCACCGCTCGTTGCATTTTTTTAAATCCGCGGCTGTTCTTTTTGTTTTAGCGCACTGGGATGAGAAGTTCCATCACAAGATGGTGGACAACCGCGGCTTCATGGTGACGCGCTCCTACACAGTCGGCATTCCCATGATGCATCGTACGGGTAAGGGAGTTGAATCAGAAAATGAGGTTGAATAATTTAAAAAGTGACTTTAAATAATCAGATATTGTGTTAAATACGTTGCAAGCAAATCTCTTGCAAGATTTATCTCACCAAGAGGTGAAAGGGAAGGCCCCCATCTGGCAGCTCCCACAGTTTCCCCTCCGCCTGAATGGCAGCTCTGGGCCTGTGGAGCTGACATGCGGCCCCCCTACTGCGGAGACAGCACTTGCGTTTAATTTGTGTTTATTTGTCCCTTGGCTTATTCCAGGGATCTGCAAACATGGAGCCTTTTAGACATGTGGACTTCAACTCCCAGAATTCTCCAGCCAGCCATGCTGGCTGAGGATCTCTGGGAGTTGAAGTCCACGAATCTTAAAGGGGCCTAGGTTGTAAAAAAAAGTTGCCCTTCACCATTCCAGAGAAATGGTGGTCCAATCTCTTCTTAAACACCCCCAAGTGTTGGAGCACCCACAACTTCTGGTGGCAAGCTGTTTCGCTGGTTAATTGTCACCATAAGAAGTTTCCCCTTAATTCCAGGTTGCTCTCTCCTTGATAAGTTTGCATCCATTGCTTCTTGTTCTGCCTTCAGGGGGTTTGGAGAACCTTCCTTTCTTCCTTCCAATATCTTAGGGGTTGCCCCAAAGAAGAAGGGGTCAAGCTATTCTCCAAAGCACCTGAGGGTAGAACAAGAAGCAATGGGTGGAAACTAATCAAGGAAGAGATCCTTCCTTCTTCCTTCCCTCTCTCCCACCTTACTTCTTTCCAATATCTCAGGGGTTACCCCAAAGAAGAAGGGGGTCAAGCTAATCGCTCCTTGATTGGTTTCCACCCATTGCTTCTTGTTCTGCCGTCGGGTGCTTTGGAGAATAGCTTGACCCCCTTCTTCTTTGGGGCAACCCCTGAGATATTGGAAGGAAGGTGGGAAGGAAGGAAGGTGGGAAGGAAGCAAGGAGGGAGGGAAGGAAGGAGCGTGGGAAGGAAGGAGAGACAGGAGGAGAGAAGGGAGGAAGAAGAGAAGAAGATAAGGATCTCTCCTTGATTAATTTCCACCCATTGCTTCTTGTCCTGCCTTCAGGTGCCTTGGAGAATAGTTTGACTCCCCCTTCTTTGGGGCAACCCCTGAGATATTGGAAGGAAGGAAGGTGGGAGGGTAGGAAGGAAGGAGAGAAGGAAGATGGGAAGGAAGGGTGGAAGGAGGGAGCGAAGGAAGGAGAGACAGGAGGAGAGAAGGGAGGAAGGAAGGAGAGAAGAAGATAAAGAAGGATCTCTCCTTGATTGGTTCCCACCCATTGCTTCTTGTCCTGCCTTCTGGTGCTTTGGATAATAGCTTGACCCCCTCTTCTTTGGGGCAGCCCCCCACATATTGGAAGGCTGCTCTCATGTCTCCTCAAGTCCTCCTTTTTATCAAACCAGACACGCCCAATTCCAGCAACCATTTTTTTATACGTTTCAGCCTCCGGGTCTCTGATCCCCTTCCTTGCCCCTCTCCTGCCCTCTTTTCTGACCAGCCCACTGATTCTGATTCCCTGCAGGGCTCTACAAATACTACCAGGACGAGGCGGAGAAGCTGCAGATCGTGGAGATGCCGCTGGCCCACAAACTCTCCAGCCTGATCATCATCATGCCGGACCACGTGGAGCCCTTGGAACGGATAGAGAAGATGCTCACCCAGGAACAGCTGCGGATCTGGCTGGGCAAGATGAAGCAGCGCTCCGTGGCTATCTCCTTGCCCAAGATCAGCCTGGAGGTCAGCCACGACATTCAGGTGAGCATCCTCGGCTGTCCAGTAGGCACAAGAGAGTTGGAAGGGACCCTGGAGGTCATCTAGCCCAGCCCTCTGCTCAAGTAGGAGACACTATATATCATTTCAGAGAAGCAACTGTCCAGTCTCTTCTTAAAAACCTCCATTGATGGAAAACAGGGTTTTAGACTGTTTTTACAGCCCAAAAACAGGGTTTGGGCCTGAAAAAGTAAAAAAAACAGGGTTTTAGACTGAAAAACAGCCAAAAAACGGGGTTTGGGCCTGAAAAACAGCCAAAAAACGGGGTTTGGGCCTGAAAAACAGCCAAAAAACGGGGTTTGGGCCTGAAAAACAGCCAAAAAATGGGGTTTGGGCCTGAAAAACAGCCAAAAAACGGGGTTTGGGCCTGAAAAACAGCCAAAAAACGGGGTTTGGGCCTGAAAAACAGCCAAAAAACGGGGTTTGGGCCTGAAAAAGTTAAAAAAAAACGGGGTTTTAGACTGAAAAACAGTCAAAAAACAGGGTTTGGGCCTGAAAAACAGGCATTTGTGCGCCAGGCTTTGGGTTTCTGATGTGCGCAAATGCACACACATGCCTTCTGGTTTGGGCGCTTGGTGCTGAAAAGGTTCGCCATAACTGCCCTCTACCTGTTGCAGACCAATGGCTCTCCAGTCTCATCTTTAAAACCTCCAGTGATGGAGAAGCACCCAACAACTTTGGGGTCAGTTGCGGTTGTTAAGTTGAGGACTACCGAACGGTCGGTGACGTGACATCACAGAAGTCCAGCCAATCGTTGAGCAGGGGAAAATAAATGTCTCTCTCTCTCTCTCCCTGTCCAGAAACACCTGTCCGATCTCGGCTTAACCGAAGCCGTGGATAAGAACAAAGCTGACCTATCCAAGATCTCCGGCAAGAAGGACCTCTACCTCTCTAACGTCTTCCACGCGGCCGCCTTCGAGCTCGATACGGACGGCAACCCCTTCGATACCGACCTCTACAGCCGCGAGGAAATCCGGAACCCCAAGCTCTTCTACGTCGACCACCCCTTCCTTTTCCTGGTCAAGGACAATAAGACCAACTCCGTCCTGTTTATCGGCCGGCTGGTGAAGCCCAAAGGAGACAAAATGCGCGACGAATTGTAGTTTGCATGCCGGGTTTGCGCAGGTCTCTTCGATTTTTATTTTTATCTTTTTTAAAAAAATGAGATAAAATAGGTGCCTTTAAAAAAAAAAAACGGTGCTCACTCCTCTAACCTTCAACGCGTTAAATTTGGGGGGGGGGGTCATGAAAAGATGGTGAGAAGGACGAGGGCCTAATTCTCCAGCAACCCTTTTGAACCCCAGTATTTGGTTGATACAGGTAGTTCTCGACTTACGACCAAAGTGCCTGTTGTTAAGCAAGACAGCTGTTGGCCCCGTGTTACGACTTTTCTTGCCAGAGTTGTTAAGTGAATCCCTGCTGCTGTTAAATGTTAGTGACATGGTTGTTAAGTGAATCTTAGTGAAATCAGGAGGTCCCGCCCGGGGCATTGTGACCGTCGTATATATGAGTCAGTTGCCAGGCGCCTGAATTTTGATCACGTGACCATGGAGGGGGTGCGCGCGCTGTGGCATTCATAAATGCAAAACACAATTGTAAGTCATTCCCCCCCAACTTCAAACGGTCACTAAATGGAACTGTCGTAAGTCGATGACCACCTGTGGTTTTATCTGCCCTGGAAACTGAAATGCAGTTTGAGATTTAGGAAGAGAGGTGTGTGTGTGTGTGTGTAATTCATGTGATTCCTTTCAGGAAAAGTATTCTCTACATCAGTGTTTCTCAACCTTGGCCACTTGAAGATGTCTGGACTTCAACTCCCAGAATTCCCCAGCCAGCATTTGCTGGCTGGGGAATTCTGGGAGTTGAAGTCCAGACATCTTCAAGTAGCCAAGATTGAGAATCACTGCTCTACATGTTTCCGGGATCTTCCTAAAATTAACGGCACAAGAGTTTAAATTACAAAACAAGAGGGCTAAATTTGCCAGTTGGGGGAATTAAGTTTGGGGTTGTGAGATTGTAAGCATGGGAAAGACAAGGAAAGGCATCTTGTGCGTTATTGAGAAGGTGGTTGGTACTCCTCCGCTTAGGACCCCCAGGGGCTGAGCGAGCCGGTTGCAAAGTGAGTCTCTCCTTGGCTCTCTTTGGCTGTTAAGCAAATCCAATCACCTGCATTGATTTTTGCTTGGAAGGTTGCATTTGGGAGACTCAACTGGGAAGCTTTTCAGGGTTTTTTTCTCATGCTGTTTTCAGCCCATTTTTTTAAGCTGTTTTTGGCCTGAAAATTGAGGATACTTATCAAACAACGTTGAAAGTTGAGGATAGAGTTCTAAAAATTGAAGACAAAGATAAAGAAAAAGATAAGAAAATTGTTGATATTGACAGTAAACTGCATGGTTGGAAATCGGCCTGTTTTGGGGCTGTTTACTGGCACTCCGGTGCCCGCGACGACCAGCTGCCTCTGGCACACTTGCCGTAATAGGTTTGCAATCCCAGAGCTAGGACTTACTTTTGGAGGTCGTATTTTCAGGGGAAACATGGTATTTTAATCCATTTTAAAAACATTTGGCTCGGCTCCCCCAACTTTCGAGGCTATCCAGGCACATATAGACATAAATATTTAAAGTCCTTACTGAGTGAGAGTATTTGCATTTTCAGTTTTATGAAACGGAACAGCGAGTCCTGAGGGTTTTAGCCCTCGAGGGGAGCCAAGTCAAAACCCCGGGGATGTATTTCCGAGAAGAAAAAAATGGTGGTTTTAAAACTAAATGGATGTTTTCCACTCCGGCATTGGGGAAGGGATGGTTTGATGGGCGTTTGGACGTAGCTTTGTGTTTTCTCAGTACTTTGGATCATAATCCTCCCAAGCCTTCACATGACTGGGGGGGGATAATGGTATTTGCAAACCCATCGAGGGTATGAGATTAGGGAGAGAAGATGGATGGAGAAGCTGTACTACGGGCGTAGTAAAATAATGCAGGAGTTAGGAAATGAGGGCCTGGGTTAAATCTGAAAGGTAAATGTGTAGCCCTTTTGGAGATAAACTGAATATTCCCACAGTTGAATGCATATTCTTCCTACCAATGGTGATGTACGTGCCTTAACCAGGTTAAAGTAAGCAATTCAACAGATATATTTGCAGAGCAGGGTATAAACCTCGGTTTCTTAGTGCAATGTGCCCGCGCCAAGCTATGAGCACTAATTCACATTTTGCAGCAGTCCTGCACAAGGGTAAATTTTGAAAATTTAAATTTTGCAAGATTAAGCAGGTGACTAAATTTAAAGGGCCAGACTGGTTAAACAGAAAAATAGACACACGCACCCTTCTCTCTTTTCTAAGTTCATGCCTTTCCCATGCTGCATGTGTGATCAGCCTCTCCAAGGAGGTACAAGATGGTCTTTGGTGGGGGGAGATCCAACACACACACACACACACAGCATTGCAGGGCGTGTAAGGATGGTGCTATCACGGGTTCAGGGGGGTGGCTGGGTGAATTAAGCCATGTTGTGATTCACATCTCTTGTTACTCACCGCACAAAACTTTGTTGTACAATTTTTGCAATAAAATATTTTTCAGTGAATTGCTGTCTTGATGGTACTCTGAAGGGGGGGGCATGTAGCAACAGCTTTGGAAAGTAATGGAAAATTCACCCCACTCTCAACCTTTTCAGAGCATTGAAAAAGAATGAAATGAATATCGCTCCCAAATGGTAAGATGTGCTGTGAATAAATCTGGCTGGGTTGGGAAAGGGGAACACTGTAGACCAGCATGCCTTAAATTTGGCCACTTTTGAGACAGGTGGACTTCAACTCCCAGAATTCCCTTGCCAGGAGATGGACTTTTAACTCCCAGAATTCTCTTGCCGGGAGATGGACTTCAACTCCCAGAATTCCCTTGCCGGGAGATGGACTTTTAACTCCCAGAATTCCCTTGCCAGGAGATGGACTTCAACTCCCATAATTCCCAAGTCAGATGATGGACTTTTAACTCCCAGAATTCCCTTGCCGGAAGATGGACTTCAACTCCCAGAATTCCCTTGCCAGAAGATGGACTTCAATTCCCAGAATTCCCTTGCCGGGAGATGGACTTTTAACTCCCAGAATTCCCTAGTCTGAATGTGGATTTTTAAATCCCAGAATTCCCCAGCCGACAAGCTGAAGTCCACTAAAATTGCTGAGGTTGCAAAAGGGCTCAAAGCCTGAGTTCAAGTTCTACCAGCAGCCATGGAAATTCAAGGGGGTGGGATGGGGGGGGGGGTCAGCCAACCCTCTTGGTCCTGGGCTACCTTTGCAAGGTGGAGAGAAAACGGCAGAAGGGGCTCCTATACACAAAGGGGATAGGAAACAAAACCCCCCAGGTGCACGCAGGTAAATAAGGGGGGAGGGGTTTGTGCAGTGATGTGGCTGTGAGCCATTGCTGTCATTGTGGTTGTGGGTCCTCAGATGGCCCCTAAAATTAGTCCACCTCCCATCTGCTGGACAACCCCTCCTTCTCCACTGCCCCACGTTATCCAATTCCACAATGCAAAGACAATTTACAGGTCGTCCTTGACTTACGACCACAACAGAGCCCAAAGCTTCCGTTGCGAAGCAAAATCGTTTTGAAGTGAATTTGGCCCCGTTTTTAACATTTCTTGCCCGTTGTTAAGTGAATCACTGCGGTTGTTAAGCTAGTAACACGGTGGTTAAACGAATTGGCTTCCCCACTCCCTTGACTCGTCAGGTCGTCGCAAAGGGGGGAATCACGTGATCTGGGGACACGGCAACCGTCATAAATCTGAATCTGTTGCCGAGCGTCTGAATTTTAATCATGTGACTATTGGGATGCTGCCAATGGTCAGAATTATGAAAAAAATATTCATAAACCAATTGTAACTTTGGTAATTAAATTTTGGCTTGTAAGTTGAAGATTTGATATGTGAAAAAGCATTATTTAATTGGGCTAAGGGATCACAATTGAGGGGATGTGGTGGCTCGGGCTAAGACACTGAGCTTGTCGATCAGGAAGCTTGGCAGTTTGAATCCCCAGCGCCGCGTAACAGAATGAGCTCCCATGACTTGTCCCAGCTTCTGCCAACCTAGCAGTTCAAAAGCACGTAAAAAGTGCGAGTAGAAAAATAGGAACCACTTTGGTGGGAAGGGAACAGCGTTCCGTGCGCAGTCAGTGTTGAGTCATGCCGGCCACATGACCACGGAGACGTCTTCGGACAGCGCTGGCTCTTCGGCTTTGAAACGGAGATGAGCACTGCCCCCTAGAGTCGGGAACGACTAGCACGTATGTGCGAGGGGAACCTTTACCGTAACCTACCATAATTGAGAGAACAATTTGATTTGGGAAGAATTAAAACTAGGTTTTTGATGGATAAGCTCTGAGAACTGTTAAAAAAGAAAGAACATTTCTTGTTGGCTTTTAAAAATTTTATTAAGAGATGTTTTTTTTAATAGAACTTCCAAGGTTTCAAATCAAAAACCTGCAAGGAAAAGAGAAAAAAAAATGTATCAGGGAGTAAAAAGAAATCTTGGGGAAGGAAGAAAGACCTATTTTTATTCTTCCAGAAATACAAATTGTTTTAATTCTTTCGGAATGACCTGCCAACCAGTTAACACCCCGTAACTTGCTTCCTCTTAAACTGGTGCCCTCAAGAGCTCCTGGTGGGGCTACTGATGGGAACCACACAAAAAAAGACCACCAGGTTGGAGAATTGTAACAATAATAATAATAATAAATTGACCGTTTGTGAATAGCAAATCTACCCATTAATATGGGCTCAGAAGCCAGTCAACGAATATCGATGCTAAAACCACCAACGCTAATTTCAAGCCAGGTTCTGGGGTAACAAAAACCCCTAACAATATAAATCGGGTCTTTTATCTGCCACTGGAAAGGGGGGGCTTATGCCTATAGAAGAGAAACTCTATAGGTTCAGGGCTGAACTGTGGGGTCCTCGGTGCTCTCTGAGGTTGGTGGTTTTCTGGTTTCATGACCCAACTAGGAAACATCTTCAGTGTTAGAAGAGAGTGGGGTTTATAGAGGAGAGGAGGGGGGAAAGAAGGGAGGAGGAGGAAGAAAAAGAGGAGGGTGACAACTGTGGGGTCCTTGGTGCTTTCTGAGCTGGGCCGTTTCCTTGCAGATGTTTCAACTAGGGAACATCTTCACTCAAAAAAGGGAGCAGGATTTGCTCTCTTCACATTCAGGTAGCTTGTTCGTAGAGAGCAAAAACCCCGCTCCTTTCTAGCACTGATGATGTTGCCTAGCTGGGTCATGAAACGTCTGCAAGAAAGCAGCCAAGCTCAGACCCCACTGCACAGACCTCCTCCTCAAACCCCACTCCCTTCTAATACTGATGAGGTTACCTAGTTGGGTCATGAAACGTCTATACGAAAAACCACCAAACTCAGAGAGACCAAGGACCACCCCCAGTCCTCCTCCTCTTCTCTGCAAACCCCACTCCCTTATTAGAGCCGAGGTGGCTCAGTGGTTAGGGTGCAGTACTGCAGGCCACTTCAGCTGACTGTTATCTGCAGTTCAGCGGTTCTAATCTCACCGGCTCAAGGTTGACTCAGCCTTCCATCCTTCCGAGGTGGGTAAAATGAGGACCCGGATTGTTGTTGGGGGCAATATGCTGACTCTGTAAACCGCTTAGAGAGGGCTGAAAGCCCTATGAAGCGGTATATAAGTCTAACTGCTATTGCTATTAGCACTGATGAGGTCACCCAGTTGGGTCATGAAACGTGTGCAAGGAAACAAGCAAGCTCAGAGAGCACCAGGGAGACTCCACAGTCCTCCTCCTCCTCCTCTCCCCCTTCTAGCACTGATAATATTACGTGGTTGGGTCGTGAAACGTCAGCAAGAGAGCAGCCCCCCCCCCCCCAGGTTCCTTTTCAGTTCACCCTTCTCAGGCTCTGACCTCTTACGCCGTGGGCACAGGCTGGGGCATCGGCGGCTGCTCCGGCTTGGTGCCCTTCTGCTCCGAGATGGGGGTGGTGGGCAGGATCTCTTCTTTGGGCTCCACGATGCTGACGTGATCCGGCAGAGGCTTCTTGGGCCCAATCTTCCCACTGGGATCCCAGGGCAACATGATCTTCACCTTAATACCCAGCACACCTGCGAGCGAAGAGGAAAAGGTGAAGCCTTGGGGGAGGACTGTTTGGCCCTGCAAGCTCAGGACGACGGGGGATGAACCCCAAAGGTTGTGGGGGGAAGAGGCCAACTGCAAGGGAGGAGGCTGCCCCCCTCACTCCGCCGTGCAATGGGCCCTTCCTTCACAGGGGCACCTCCCTTGATGAAATTCTCTTTTTTTGTAAATAATTTTATCAGTTTATAATAACAACCTGTGTGTGTGTGTGTGTTTCCGTGTGTGTGTGTGTTCCAGCATAACTCTGGAACGCCTCGAGCAATTTCAACCAAACTTGGTACACAGATGACTTAATCTCTAGAAACAAACACTGTGGGGGGTAAGACAACCCTAACACCTCTTGGGGTGTGTATTTTGTTAAGACACAGCCTGTTGTGCCTTAAAACGGCTTCTACTGTACAGCCATAAAACGACATCTAATGTACTGCCATATAATGGCTTCTACTGTACAGTGCAGTGGAATTGCCATGGTCACGGCTTCACAGTACTCCTTGTGGAGACAAGGGGGAGAATCCAACATTAAAAATTACATTCGGTCCGGACATTTCCCCCCTATAAATAAATACTCGGGCAACACCGGGTTATCGGCTGGTATAGCATAAAAAGGAAATACAGAAGTAAATGCTTTCCGTCCTTCTGAGGTTGGTAAAAGGAGGACCCAGATTGTTGGGGGCAGGAGGTTGACTCTGTAAACCGCTTAGAAAGGGAGGGAGGGAGGAAAATGAGGACCCAGACTGTTGGGGGCAATAGGCTGACTCTGTAAACCCCTTAGAGAGGAAGGAAGGAAGAGAGGAAGGAAGGAAGGAAGGAAGGAAGGAAGGAAGGAAGGAAGGAAGGAAGGAAGAATGAATTGTTGGGGGCAACAGGTTGACTCTGTAAACCCATTAGAGAGGAAGGAAGGAAGGAAGGAAGGAAGGAAGGAAGGAAGGAAGGAAGGAAGGAAGGAAGGAAGGAAAATGAATTGTTGGGGGCAATAGGTTGACTCTGTAAACCCCTTAGAGAGGAAGGAAGGAAGGAAGGAAAAATGAATTGTTGGGGGCAATAGGTTGACTCTGTAAACCCCTTAGAGAGGAAGGAAGGAAGGAAGGAAGGAAGGAAGGAAGGAAATGAATTGTTGGGGGCAATAGGTTGACTCTGTAAACCCCTTAGAGAGGAAGGAAGGAAGGAAGGAAGGAAGGAAGGAAGGAAGGAAGGAAGGAAGGAAGGAAGGAAGGAAGGAAGGAAGGAAGGAAGGAAGGAAAAATGAATTGTTGGGGGCAATAGGTTGACTCTGTAAACCCCTTAGAGAGGAAGGAAGGAAGGAAGGAAGGAAGGAAGGAAGGAAGGAAGGAAGGAAGGAAGGAAGAATGAATTGTTGGGGGCAACAGGCTGACTCTGTAAACCCCTTAGAGAGGAAGGAAGGAAGGAAGGAAGGAAGGAAGCGAGGGAGCAAGGAAAGAAGGAAGGAAAGAAAGAAGGAAAAATGAGGACGCAGATTATTGGGGGCAATAGGCTGACTCCATCAACCACTTACAGAGGGCTGCAAAGCTGTGAAGCAGTACACAAGCCTAAGAGGTATTGCTAAGTCTAGTTGTAAGCATAGAACTACTATATAGTAGTAATAATATCATCTTCCATGATTTGAACTCAACAAATCCTGGGGTTGTTTGCCCGGCAGTAGCTGAGCAGAGGCTCCTCAGGGCAGTGCCCACAAGGGAAAAGAAGGGGCTGGGGGCTTCCAAAACCTGAGCTGCTCGGAGGCCTCCCTCGCCTTACCCTGCCGGAGGAGGACATGGCGCACGGCAGTGTCCACGTAGTAGTTGACGGGATCCCCGCTGTGGATCATCAACCCATCCACAAACTTCATGGACTTGGCACGCTGGCCCCGGAGTTTGCCCGACACCACCACTTCGCAACCCTTGGCTCCGCTTTCCATGATGAAACGGAGGACGCCATAACACGCCCTGCGCATGGATAGAACACACCAGTGAGAACTTGGGACTACTGAGATATAGAAGCACAAAAGCCGGGAGGCTCTTTAAGTGTAATTGACTAAAATTTAAAATCGATCATGCAGGGCGCGTTTATTCATACTGTATTTCAGCGAAAAGGAATGCAGAGGCAAAATGCCAATCACAAAGTGTAAAAGCCTGAAAGTTTAACAGAAAGATCACAAACACATCCAAGTTGCAAGTGTAAATTTTTAGTTCATTTGTTGCAACTATGTAATCAGCAAAATCTCTATTATAGGATTTGTTTTTGACACTATTATTTGTTGGGTAGATTGTTTTTCAGCCCCACAAGTCACGCTTGGGTGATAGTGATTTTGCCCCACTGATAGAGGGCATCTACACATCTACCATGACCAGGGAGAGAATTAAGTTTAAAAGGTAAAGGTTCCCCTCGCACATATGGGCTAGTCATTCCCGACTCTAAGGGGCGGTGCTCATCTCCGTTTCAAAGCCGAAGAGGCAGCGCTGTCCGAAGACGTCTCCGTGGTCATGTGGCCGGCAAGACTCAACGCCAAAGGCGCACGGAACACTATTTCCTTCCCACCAAAGGTGGTTCCTATTTTTCTACCTGCATTTTTTTACGTGCTTTCGAACTGCTAAGTTGGCAGAAGCTGAGACAAGTCACGGGAGCTCACCCCGTTAAGCGGTGCTAGGGATTCGAGCCTCCAAACTGGCGACCTTTCTGATTGACAAGGTCAGCGTCTTAGCCACTGAGCCACCGCATCCGGAGAATTTGGTTTAGCTTTGTCTAAATTGCATGGGGCTGGCCGAACATTTCCCAAAAATATTAATAAAAACCAATGAATTAAATTTCACTGCAAGCCAAGAGAGTCTTTTCAAGAGCTTCCCTTCTCAGACAAATGCCTCTTGTTCATCCAATGAATGGGCCTCCTCCTCCTTTGCCCAAATCCACCAACACAGGGCCACAGAACGTGGCACGGTATTGCTGAGCCCGGGCAGGAGGAGGCCGTTTCTGACTCGTCATCGTATCATCACAGAAGGGATTTCTTGGGCGTCCAAGAACAGCTCCGTCCTTAGCGATGAGACCCCCAAGAAGGTTGGCAGGCTTCCTCCTTAAGCACACAACAACACAACGTTTAAAAGAAGCCACTGCGATGTCCACTGGGCACCGCAGCAGAGTCTTTGCTGAAGGCCAAGGGAGAAGGGGGCATTCGAAGTCCATCATACTTGAAGCTGCACAAAAAGTTACCGTATTTTTCGGAGTGTAAGACACACCTGTTTCCCTCAAAGAGACTGAAAACCTGGGTGCGTCTTATACACTGAATACAGCATTTTTCCCCTCCCACTTCACCAAAAATGACCTTGCATAGTGTTTAAGAGGCTTAGAGAGTGCTCCTGGGGGGGGGGGGCTGGGGAGGGAGGGCAGAAATGAGTGGGAAACGGGCCATTTGCTCAATTCCCCCCCCCACCTTGAGCACTCTATAAGCCTCCTAAAGGCTATACATGCCCTTTGGGGGGGGGAGGCAAGTTTTTGCAAAAAACAGGCTGTTTTTTGCTCGTTTGGTTGGGGGGGGCACCACCCAGGAGCACTCTACAAGCCTCCTAAAGGCTATTCATGCCCTTTGTTTTTTGAAAGAAAAAAAAAACAGGCCCGTTTTCAGGAAGTCTGCAGAGTGCAAAAGCTTTTTTTTTATAAAAAAATTGCCTCTTCAAAATCTTGGTGCGTCTTATACTCTGAAAAATACGTTACTAGATGAAGACCATTGAAACAGAAAGCTCAGATCAGGTTTCGGCCTGATGCTCACCTACGCACGGCAAGGCCCCCCAAAAGCTTGTACCGCAGGGATTCGGCTTGGGCGATGGCGCACAGTCCTCGGGTGGCCACCTTCTCGGCATAGAGCTGCGAGAGAGACAGTGCAACATTGTCAGAGTGTGCACAGTGTGACTACTATTTTGATACAACCCAGGAGTAAAGTACAGAACACAGAGGTGTTGTCTTTCAAACAGTGGTTTATCCACAGGGCGCGCGCGCGCACACACACACACACATACATACATATATATATATATATACATATATATACATACACACATATATATATATATAAGGCCAAGAAATTTCTCTCTAGTTCTAAGTTGGAACGAACTCCCCGCAGAGATCCGGACCCTCACCCCTCTCCAGGCCTTCCGGAAAGCTGTTAAAACCTGGCTGTGCCGGCAGGCCTGGGGTTGCTGAGTTCCCCTCCCCTCTCGACCTGTGTGGCTGTGTGATTCTTGGTTATTTTAATTACTTGTATTGTGTTCTATGTTCCTTTTCCCCCTTTTGAGTTGTTCGCCGCCCTGAGTCCCTCCCGGAAAAGGGCGGTATACAAATAAAATAAATCTAAATCTCTCCTGGATTAGTTTCCCCCCATTGCTTCTTGTTCTGCCCTCAGATGCCTTGGAGAATAGCTTGACTCCCTCTTCTTTGGGGCAACCCCTGAGATATTGGAAGGAAGGAAGGTGGGAGGGAAGGAAGGTGGGAAGGAAGAAGGAAGGAAGGATCTCTCCTTGATTAGTTTCCCCCCATTGCTTCTTGCCCTGCCCTCAGGTGCCTTGGAGAATAGCTTGACTCCCTCTTCTTTGTGGCAGCCCCTGAGATATTGGAAGGCTGCTATCATGTCTCCCCTGGTCCTTCTTTTCATTAAACTAGACCTACCCAGTTCCTGCAACCTGTAAACGGCCCATTAGAAGCCCATGGCTGAACTGCTTGTGGCTTTTAAGTTCACCTGGAGAAGAAATCCTGCCTGTCCCTTCTCAGACAAATGCCTCTAGTTCATCCAGTGAGTAGGGCACCCTTGTCAGAGTTAACCAGCAAGGCGCCACAGAACGTGGCCCCAGGCTGTTGGCTCCGAGCAAGAGGGCGTCCATTTCTGACTCGTCATCGTATCGTCACTGAAGGGAAGATAAGCGCTAAGGCAGGGTTTTTTTCTCCCACATTCGGCAAGTTCGAAAAGGGGTGGACTTCAACTCCCAGAATGCCCCAGCCAGCACAGGGACCCCCGGTTACCTCCACACTGGCCTCCGGGAAGCCAAATCGCTTCTGAACCACAGCCGTCAGCTCCCGAATCCGGCGTCCTTTCTCTCCCAGAACGTTCTGAGTTCTGAAATGCAAAAAGGCAAAGATCGGCATTAGCTCAGATTCCGCCAGAGTTAACTTTGAACATTTCCAATGTTTTATTTTATTTTTCAAATCTAGCCTGCATTTCACTGCTACCGGAATAATCATCTGGTTTGATCCAACTTTTTCTCAGGAGGAGTTCACAAAGTCATTTCTTTTGCTCAATTCCAACTATCTGAAATTAAGTCGTACTTATATTCTCTCTCTGACTAAAGCTACCTGTCTAACCAGGGTTGAAAATTGGGCCATCACATACTTGACTGATCCAACATGATGACTTTTGCAACGCTTGTTAAGCAAGTTCATTGTTCGCTTTGGATCGTTGCTGCTTAAACCCAGAGACCAATGCTGGTTTTCAGCAAAAATCACAGTACATTTATGTAACTACAGTCAAATATGCAGGCCAGTTGTTTAGCATCTTTTGGAATTTTGGAACCTACCGCATTTTTCGGAGTATAAGTCGCACCTGTTTCCTTCAAAAGAGAGGGTGAAAATCTAGGTGCGTCTTATACACTGAATACAGCATTTTTGGCCTCCTGAAACTCCGCCCCCTTCACAAAAATGGCCGTCCATAGCCTTTAGGAGGCTTCCAGAGTGCTCCTGGGGGCTGTGGAGGGCACAAATGAGCGAAAACGGGCCATTTCTTGCTTGTTTTTGCCCCCTCGGCCCCCAGGAGCACTCTATAAGCCTCCTAAAGGCTATGCATGCCCTTTTTTGGACAAAAAACAGGCCCGTTTTTAGGAGGTCTGCAGAATGCAAAACCTTTTTTTTTTAATTTGCTTCTTCAAAACCTTGGTGCATCTTACATTCTGAAAAATACGGTATGTGGGGAGGGTCCTTTGTAAAATAGAATAGAATAAGAAATTGGAATAGAATAGAATTAAGAAATCTGAAAATAGAATAGAATAGAATTCTTTTATCGGCCAAGTGTGATTGGACACACAAGGAATTTTTCTTTGGTGCATAGAGTCTCAGTGTACATAAAGAAAAATAAAACAGAATTCATCAAGAATTATAAGATACAACACTTAAGTGATAATCATAGGTTACTAATGAGCATTGTAAAGATGCAACATGGTTATAGTCGTAAGTAGGGAGAGATAAGACAGCCACTAAGTGGCCAGTTGTAAGTGAAGGACTACATCCATCCATCATATTTATCAATCTACATCCATCTATCTGTCTGTTCATCTACTACCCACCTACTTAGAGAATACTCAGCTCAGCTAGCAGCTCAGCTACTAACTACTGCAGGGAGAAAGATCGCACAATGTCTGCATTAAAATAGAGGCATTGGTTGCAGATTTCTGAATGGAAATTGACGCTTCCCTTCTCAGACAAATGCCTCTTCTTCATCCAATGACTGGGCCTCCTCCTCCTTTGCCCAAAGCCACCAACACAGGGCCACAGAACGTGGCACAGTATCGCTGAGCCCGCGCAGGAGGAGGCCGCTTCTGACTCGTCATCGTATCATCACAGAAGGGATTTTGTTGGGCTTCCAAACAGCTTTTGATTATTATTATTTTTTTCCCAGCAGCTCAAAAGAACCTTCCAAAACAACATTCGGTACACTGGTTGTGAACTTTTTTGGACACACAAACACTCAATATCCTTGGCATCTCATTTCTGATTGGCAGAAGACCACCCGTTGCAGGCAGATACTGATAAGTCTACAGTGGCAAACCAGCTTGTTTCTGTCCGCAGCTTGAGTAAAATTTTATTATGTTTTTGTGAGTGGGTAACTTTTGACTTTTAATAAAAGTTGTCAGTTAGGAAGGATGCTACGGAGCCCTGATCTGATGACCAGCCACAAAAGGTTTTAGTCTGGCTTAGATGTGGCTTCCTCAAGTATTAACTTTATCCAGCCTTGTTTAGTTCTGATCTGATTATATTGAAAACTAAAAGCTAAAGGTTCCCCTCACACGTCTGTACTAGTCGTTCCTGACTCTAGGGGGCGCTGCTCATCTCCGTTTCAAAGCCGAAGAGCCAGCGCTGTCTGAAGACGTCTCCGTGGTCATGTGGCTGGCATGACTAAACACCGAAGGTGCACGGAACACTGTTCTCTTCCCACCAAAGGTGGTTCCTGTTTTTCTACGTTTTTATGTGTTTTCAAACTGCTAGGTTGGCAGAAGCTGGGACAAGTCACGGGAGCTCACTCCGTTACGCGGCGCTAGGGATTCGAACCACCGACCTTTCTGATCGATAAGCTCAGCGTCTTAGCCACCATGATATTGAAAACTACCTACTTCAAAACAAATTTGCCCACCCTGTTAAGATTGGGGACAGAAGCTCTGCTCAGAGTTCCATCTCCACCCACTAGTAAGGCCTTCCCAACTAACAGATTAATAACCACAGTAAGAATGAAAGTATCTCTTGCTCCCAAGGAGGTTTCTTCAGATATGTGCGGGGAGAGCTAATCCACAGAGTTTCAGTGTATGTATGTGTGTATGTGACAGCAGGACCAAATGACCTGGTAGCAAGGATGATGATTTCGGTCCTGGTTGGGGTAACGCGGACTTCCACCCCGGAGTAGCCATCTTCAGCCAGCTCCCGAGTCAAAAACTCGTTCAGTTCGGCTTTGAAGATGCCATCGGCCACAAACTGGAAACAAAACACAAAAGAGTTACAAGATACAAGGCCAAGCACAACCTCGTACACCCACAATAAGTAGGGGCACAAAACAATGCACACACACACACCCCAACAGCAATGCAAAGCCCTCAATGGAAGCTGCTACCTTGGAAATGGGGAGGGTCACCCAATGCTTAATACCGGAGGCCCCCCAGACCCATCCATAAGCAATTACAAGTACAGGTATATTCCTTGATTTACAATGGTTCATTTAGAGACCGTTCAAAATTACTTAAGGCACTGAAACAAGCGACTTAAGATCACACAACTTTTCCAGCATCTCCCTAGTCATGTGATCAAAATCGAGACACTTGGCAACGGGTTCAGATTTATGACGGTTGCAGCGTCCCATATACAGGATTACCCATCATTTAAGGCAGAGACTAAGTCCCCATTCCCTTTTTGTATGTGTGTGTTGTGTGTGTGCCTGCCTGCCCAGGCATCAGAGTGCAACAAGTTCTTTTCCCTCTGTCTGCCCCAACGCACAAAAGTTGGGTTGTGTGTCGGGCCAGGGGTTGTGTTTTCTGCCCACATACCCAAATCTGGGTGTGATGGGTTCAAGAGATGCATGTCTGCCCCCCCCCCAGCACCCAAAACTGGGTTGTGGCTGGGCCAAAGAGGGTTGTGGGTCCATCCCCACACGCAAAACCTTGGCCTCTCCAGTGCCAGACCAACATTTCAACTGCAAGGCAGTGGTTCAATGCTGGCCTGGTAGCAGAGAGACCCAGGTTCGAGTCCTTCCTTCAGCTGCAGATGTGGTCCCATGGGGATTTTCGGGTTGGCACTCTTAGCCTAGCCCCATTTCACAGGGCTGTAGGGAAAAACTGACTCTAGAAACGACCTTCGAACTCCTAAAGCAGTGGTTCCCAAACTTGGCAACTTTTAAGACTTGTGGACTTCAACTCCCAGAATTCTCCAGTCAGCAGAGCTGCCTGGAGAATTCTGGGAGTTGAAGTCCACAAGTCTTAAAGTTGCCAAGTTTGGGAACCACTGTCGTAAAGCAACTGTTTTCCAATCTTGGCAACCTTTTTAAGATGCGGGGACTCCAACTCCCAGAATCCCCCAGACTTTAGAGACCTCCCCCCCAAGTG
This sequence comes from Thamnophis sirtalis, assembly GCF_051295495.1. Classification (NCBI taxonomy): domain Eukaryota; kingdom Metazoa; phylum Chordata; class Lepidosauria; order Squamata; family Natricidae; genus Thamnophis; species Thamnophis sirtalis. The sequence goes on along the minus strand of NW_028261388.1, from coordinate 2,859,348 downwards.
CCTCTGTCTCCGCCCAGCCTTCCTCACAAGGCTGTTGTTGAAGCTGGCCCAGGTTCAACCACTCTCTAGCTCAGGGGTCTCCAAGCTTGGCCGCTTTTAAGACTGGTGGACTTCAATTCCCAGAGAACTCTGGGAGTTGAAGTCCACCAGTCTTAACGTGGCTAAGCTTGGAGACTCCCTGCTCTAAGCAAACGACAGCCTACCTGGCAGGGCTGTTGTGGAGAGAAAGAGATCCCATTTTGCACTCATATAATAATACTTAGGCATAAGCACGTGCTAATATAGATCAGGTCTAAGCTATCGGGCAGCTTCCGGTCCCGGCCGGCCCGTCTATCCTCGACTCTCGCTGCCTTCTCGGCCCAGCCAGACGCAACGAGGATTTGGGCCGGAGCCGCGGAGAGATGGCTCAGCCTCAATCCACTCCCATCCGTGAGTCCCGCCGTCGCACAGGCCCACCTAGCCGGCCCCATCCCGCCGCTCGACCCGCCGCGCCTTCTCCGGCCGGTATTTCTTCCCCCGCCGCCCCGCCATAAGGCTCCGCAAGGCCCCCGAAAAGCCTCACCTTTCGCTTCTTGGAGATCTGTACCGCCATCTTGAGCCGCGCCGCTCTGGCGAAAAAGAGGCGGCTTCCGCCGGCGCAGAGGTGTATAGGGCTGCTCTGCCGCTCGTCATTGGCCCGCTGGCGCCACGTGGACGGAAAGGGCCGCGAGCCACGCTGGGAAATGTAGTTGACGTTTGAGAGACCGCGGCTCTCTGGCGCGGATAGGCGTTCTTGATCGTTCTCTGCTTCCTATTGGTCGAGCTGCTTGGGGGGGGGGTGGGAGGGATGTGCTAGGGGTTTTTGGGAAATGTAGGCTGGTGTGGAAAATAGTTTAATTGGGCGTTGAGATGATAACCACAATAGTAACAATATTCAACATTATGAACCACCACCACAAGCAATCATCAACAACAATTTGACCTCTGCTTTTGGGAATGAAGAATAAACTGATAGAGCTTCCAGGTGCAGCTGCAGTATACCTGTGAACCTCCTTTCTCCAAGATTATTGTTGTATTCATTCATTTTGTATAACCTCCCATCTCACATAAGTGATTTGAAAGATTTGAAAGCCAGCCCGAGATACTCTGTGACTCTCTAGGGGTTTCCTGCTTGAGCAGGGGGTTGGACTAGAAGACCTCCAAGGTCCCTTCCAACTCCTGTTATTCTGTTATTATTTCCTCTGATCCGAGAAGTCAAAATTTACCCATCTCCCCAAAAAAATCTTTCAGCTTTGCCAACATTCCTTCCTAGGGGATCCTGTTGAATCTTCCCAGCTCTCTGCATACAATAATCCGAGGGATCCTTGGTGCTCTCTGAGCTTGGTGGTTTTATTGCAGACGTTTCATTACCGAACTAAGGAACATCATCAGTGCTTGAAGGGAGTGGGGTTTGCAGAGGAGGAGGAGGAGGAAAAGGACTGTGGGGTCCTTGGCGTTCTCTGAGCTTGGTTGTTTTCTTGCAGCTGTTTCATGACCCAACTAGGTAACATCATCAGTGCTGGAAGGGAATGGGGTTTGTGGAGAGGAGGAAGATTGTGGGGTACTTGGTGCTCTCTGAGCTTGGTGGTTTTATTGCAGATGTTTCATTACCGAACTAAGGAACATCATCAGTGGTTGAAGGGAGTAGGATTTGCAGAGGAGGAGGAGGAGGAGGAGGAGGAGGAGGAGGAGGAGGAGGAGGAGGAGGAGGAGGAGGAGGAGGAGGAGGAGGAGGAGGAGGAGGAGGAGGAGGATGGTTGTCATATAACTCCTTGTGTAGGTGTGGGTCACCCATGGCCCAGTGCATAACAGGGCATGCGCAGCCACGCTGAACCACACAGGAAAAAAACAAACTCCTAAAAGAATGTAACATCCTGATAGTTAATAACATAACATCCTGATAGTTCACTCTAGATGTGCCTTACCCAACGATGCCCAGGATTTGACCATATATAGACAGAACTTCCCTGAGCAGTAGATTAGCAATTGTAGTTTGACAGGCTGTCTTAAATCACATGCTGATTGCTCCTCCTGCCTTTGTCCTATCTCAATAAAAGGGGCTCCCAGACCCCCAATCTGGGTCGCCTCATCCCGAGAAAGCTCGTGTCCGTGTCTTTTCTCCACATTGGCCTCATGAGCAAACCACGGGTACTTCACAGAGGAGGAGGAGGACTGTGGGGTCCTTGGTGCTCTCTGAGCTTGGTGGTTTTCTTGCAGACTTTTCATTACCCAAACTAGGTAACATCATCAGTGGCAGTCCTGCTACCTAACAGCACTGATGACATTATCTAGTGTGGTAATGAAACGTCTGCAAGAAAACCACCAAGCTCAGAGAACACCAATGTTTCCACATTCACAGTCATAATCCTCCTCCTCTTCTTCTTCCTCCTCCAACTCTCCCTTCGTTCTAACACTGATGAGGTTACCGAGATGGGTCATGAAACGTCTGCAAGAAAACCCCCAAGCTCAGAGAACAACCAAGGAATCCTCATTTCAACCTCAACCTACAAAATATTCTCCTTTGTTGGTGTGCAATAATGTCACTGCTCTGACCAGACGCTGAAATATCCTTCGACGGCTAAGGCTTCAACAAAACATCTGGAAGCTGACGCAACGATTTGCAGTTGTGACCACAAGAGGTCACAGTTGGTTCGCGAGAAAGGAGGCAGCCCAGCTCTGTCACACAACCTTAGAAGCTCTATATGGGGAGCCCCATATAGGAAACTAGCCCATTTCTTCACTTCGTGCTTCTTCTTTTTTATATCTATAAATGTTTTATTATAAACAATTACACACATTGACCAAAACATACACAACACTTACAAATAACACCGGAACTTCCCTTCTTAACAGCAGATATCTATCGGTGCATCTTTGCAAACATTTCCTCCCTCCCTTAATCCATCTCTATACATTTTTACACTTATCATCGTATTATTTCTTACTCTTTTTGCTCATCTGTCTCTATGTGGTTATTTGTATCAGACAGTCTTTATTGCTCTTCTACTAATAAATAACTTTTTCTACTTCTGAAAATCCTACTTTTCCTACCTTATCACTAATTCCTACTTCTTCTATAATGTGAACTATATATTTTAAAAATTCTTATTCCCTGTTTCTATCATCCAGCCATTTGTACCATTTTCCCCAAATTAAACAGTGCTCCGTTTCCCCCTTTCCTTGAATTTCCTTGTCCATCTCTCTGCATTCCAAGATCTTCCGTATCATCCCATCCTCGTTCGGTATATTGTGTTATTCATTCCTTTTCTGCGCATCTGCTATTCTAGCCACTGTGATGATATGTAAAGTTAGGTATAAAGTCTCGTGATTCTATTTTGTTGTGGTTATGTCTAATAAAAATGTCTCTGGCTTCCAATCTGTTATAGCTTCCAACCAGTTTTTGATTTTAGCCCAGATTTTTTTTGCCGCCTCGCATGTCCACCATGTATGGCAATACGTCGTGCTTGTTGCTAAGCTAGTCCTGTTCCCAGATCTGTCTAAAGTAGCTTTTTGTGTGTTGACTAGATAAAGGTCTATGGAGATTTTCAACCATGGAGACTAGGGGAATTCTGGGAGATGAACGCCACAGGTCTTAAGGCGGCCATGTTTGGAGACTGGGGGAATTCTGGGAGATGAAGTCCGCATGTCTTAAGGCGGCCATGTTTGGAGACTGGGGGAATTCTGGGAGATGAAGTCCACAAGTCTTAAGGCGGCCATGTTTGGAGACTGGGAGAATTCTGGGAGTTGAAGTCCACATGTCTTAAGGCGGCCATGTTTGGAGACTGGGGGAATTCTGGGAGTTGAAGGCCACAGGTCTTAAGGCGGCCATGTTTGGAGACTGGGGGAATTCTGGGAGATAAAGGCCACAGGTATTAAGGCGGCCATGTTTGGCAACTGGGGGAATTCTGGGAGTTGAAGTCCACATGTCTTAAGGCGGCCATGTTTGGAGATTAGGGGAATTCTGGGAGATGAAGGCCACAGATCTTAAGGCGGCCATGTTTGGAGACTGGGGGTATTCTGGGAGTTGAAGTCCACAAGTCTTAAGGCGGCCATGTTTGGAGACTGGGGGAATTCTGGGAGTTGAAGGCCACAGGTCTTAAGGTTGCCATGTTTGGAGACTGGGGGTATTCTGGGAGATGAAGGCCACAGGTCTTAAGGCGGCCATGTTTGGAGACTGGGGGTATTCTGGGAGTTGAAGTCCACAAGTCTTAAGGCGGCCATGTTTGGAGACTGGGGTATTCTGGGAGTTGAAGTCCACAAGTCTTAAGGTTGCCATGTTTGGAGACTGGGGGAATTCTGGGAGATGAAGGCCACAGGTCTTAAGGCGGCCATGTTTGGAGACTGGGGGAATTCTGGGAGATGAAGGCCACAGGTCTTAAAATGGCCATGCTTGGAGACCCCTGGAATAAACAAAGGGATAAAACAACAAATAGAAATTAAATTCAACCCAGATGTCCTCCTGGTGAAAAGAAAACTTGCATGAGACGATCACGCTTATAACGTATTATGCAATACCTGATGATTTAAAGCCACTTCTTTTTTTTTATTATTCAACATTTTATACATAATAAATACAAAGTTACACAGCCAATATAAAGAAAGCATCGGGGAGCTGCTTCCAGTTTACTGACGCTGTACGTGAGTGATATGTTTTGATTTGCATGCCCTTCTATGAAGTTTTAAAAAGGAGGCTTATTTTACAACCTTTCTTTAAAAAATAAAAATTAGCAGCTCTTACAGGAAATAGTCTTTTTTAAAAAAAAACAAAAAACAAAAACCAAGAACCAAGGAAATTTCATTTAAATAACGCTTTTCTGAATCGGGGAGAATCGGGGGGTTAACAGCAACGACGGAAACCGGTCGAATAAATTTATTTTTTTTTTAGAAAAAAGAGAAATGCAGAACAACTGGCCAACCGCTGGGAACGTGGGAAGAGTATTATCGTTGGCAACACACTTCGGGGTTTTTTTTCCGGGAAACCTTTTAAAAATGTTTGCTGTGAAGTTTTGTTGTTTCTTTCCCTCTTAGGGAAAAAGAAAACGATTTAAAAAAAACCCTTTTTTAAAAAAGAAGTCTAATAAACACTTAAAGATCTCGACAGATCAACGGCACAAAAAAAATGCACGCCTCCCACCCCCCCACCTACCAAGAAACCCCCCCACCCCAAAGAAAACCCTTTACAGGACTCTGCCAGATCCTGGCCCTTCTGCAGAGAGATTGGCTGGGGCTTCCTCTCCTCCCTGGTGTAGGCCAAAGGAAACTAAGATTGCCCCACCCCTCCCTATAGAAAGAAGGGAGAGGAAGGGGGGAGGAGAGGGAGGGGGGAGAGGGAGGAGAGAAGGAGAAGGGAGAGGAAGGGGAAGGGGAGGAGATGGGAGGCAGGGGAGAGGGAGGAGAGGAGAAGGGAGAGGAGGAGAGGAAGCGAAAGAGGAAGAAAGGGGAGGGAAGGGGGGAGACAGGAGGGGAGGAGAGGAAGAGGAGAGAAGGAGAAGGGAGAGAAGGAAGGGAAGGGGAGAAGAGGGAGAAGAAGGGAGAGGAGAGGAAGGGGAGAGGGAGGAGAGAAGAAGGGGAGAGGGAGTGAAAGAGGAAGAGAGGGGAGGGGAGGAAGGGGAGAGGAAGGAGAGGAGGAGAAGGAAGGGGAGAAGAGAAGAAGGGAGAGGGAGTGAAAGAGGAAGAGAGGGGAGGGGAGGAAGGGGAGAGGGAGAAGAAGGGAGAGGAGGAAAGGGAGGGAAGGGGAGAAGAGGAGATGGAAGGGGAGGGGTGGAGGGTGAGAGGGAGGGAAATTGGAGAGAAGGGGAGGAGGAGAAACAGAAAGAGAAGGGAGGATAGGAGAGAGAGGGAAAAGGGAGGAGAGCGAGGGGAAGAGACAGGAGGGAAGGGGAGAAGCGAGCGGAAGGGGAGGGAAAGGGGAGGAGGAGACTGGAGGAGGAGAAAAGGAAGGAGAAGGGAGGGTAGGAGAGGAAGGGGAGAAGGTGGGAAAGGGGAGAAGAGGAGGAGGAAAGGAAGAAGAGGGAGAGGAAGAGGGAAAAAAGGAGGAGTTTTTCTGAGAGACCCAGCCAAGATTATCTGTGCAAAGTTTCAGACAAAGCAGCTCTTCCACGAAACGAAAGCCACGGAATTGGGGGGGGGGGGAGAGCAAATGGGACACCAAAGGAGCTTCGTGTATAATCTTACTTACAGGTAAAACGGGGGGGGGGAGAGAAATTGTGCAGGTGAGTTCATACATTCGATCCCTGAAGGCAGGGAAGGGCTTCGGAGCGGGCCACGGGCTCTCGCCCTCCATCATCTCAGCCTGGACTTTGGGGGGGGGGTTTGAATGAAGGACTCTGGGTGGACGTTTGGATGACCTCTGGGTTCGTTCCCTTGGAGGCCTCGCCGGAAACCAACCTTCGAAAGGGGAGAAATTCTCCTTTCTGTCTTCCCTCTCTCGCTCGTGCGACACGCGCTGATTCCTTCCCAACCTTTGCCCGGTTTAAACCCAGGATGGGAAGGGACCAGACAAGCTTCGATTCCAAGCCAACATGGTGTCTTCGGAAAACGGCCGAGGGTGGGAAGGTGCCGGGTGACTTTTGAGACCGGGCGTTGACCAAGAACGCTGTGAAGAAGGGCCCAGAGACCTTGGCAAGGTTTGACCCCAGGAGGAGAACCGTGGAGGTTGGAGAGGGGAAAGGTGGAGACACCCCCCCCCCTTCCCTGACCGAGACGCCTTGTCCGTTTTCACTGGGATGGGGTGAGGGTGGGAGGGGGCATGGTGAGAAGTGAGAGAAAGAGAAGGAGGCCACCTGGGCCGGAGGTGGCCCCGAGGGTCACACAAGAGATGGGCGCTCGAGCCCCAGAGCCCACCGGTCACCTCCGGCTGGTAGTCACCACGTCGCAAATGCCAGAGGGACCTAGAAATTAGAAAGCAATTGCAGGAGAAGAAGGGATTAAAGGGATGGCAGGGAGGGAGGGAGGATGGTTAGAGGGGAAGTTGTAAAATAAGTAGGGGAAAGAAGGAAAAACAGGGTTGGAGGACAGTGGCTGGGAAGGAGGGAGGGAAGGAAGGAAGGAAGGAAGGAAGGAAGGAAGGAAGGAAGGAAGGAAGGAGAAGGACAGGGAGGATGGTTAGAGGGGAAGTTGTAAAATAAGTAGGGGAAAGAAGGAAAAACAGGGTTGGAGGACAGTGGCTGGGAAGGAGGGAAGGAAGGAAGGAAGGAAGGAAGGAGGGAGGGAGGGTGGGAGGGAAGGAAGGAAGGAAGGAAGGAAGGAAGGAAGGAAGGAAGAAAGGAAAAGGACAGGGAGGGAGGGAGGATGGTTAGAGGGGAAGTTGTAAAATAAGTAGGGGAAAGAAGGAAAAAAAGGGTTGGAGGACAGTGGCTGAGAAGGAGGGAGGGAGGGAGGGAGGGAGGGAGGGAGGGAAGGAAGGAAGGAAGGAAGGAAGGAAGGAAGGAAGGAAGGAAGGAAGGAAGGAAGGAAGGAAGGAAGGAAGGAAGGAAGGAAGGAGAAGGACAGGGAGGGAGGGAGGATGGTTAGAGGGGAAGTTATAAAATAAGTAGAAAAAATATAGCGGAAAGAAGGAAAATAGGGTGTGGAGACAGAAGGTGGGAAGGAAGGATGGATGGATGGAAGGAAGGGAGAGAGGGAGGCAGGGGAAAGGATGAAAAGGAAGAGAGGGAGGATGGAAGGAAGGAAAGGTAAGGACAGGGAGGGAGAAGAAAGAAATAACAGGAGTGAAGGGAGGGGATGAAGGGAGGGAGGGAGGGAGGGAGGGGAAGGCATGGAAGGAGAGTTTCAAGAGGAAACGAATGGCTATTTCCAGCTCTACCAGGACAATCCTGCTTCTTCCATCCCCCCCCCCCCTGGGAAAATCCACTGCGGCTGTGAATTCCGCTCTCGCGGAGCAGCCCCCCTTCCCCGCCTCAACGTCCATCCAAAAAGAAGTCCAAGGCCCCTTCGGAAAGAGGGACGTCTCCCCCCTCCCATATTTCACCCCCCTCGAGAACCTTTTTCCCCCGCCCCACCCCCATCTCAAAGGGGGAGAAGACAAAAGGCGGAGAGGCCGAAAGAGGGTCCAGCTTCTCCAAGGGACCCTCGTGGGCAGCCTTTTCGGTCCCACGTCCCCTGACCGCCCCGGGGGACGGCTACTTTGGAAGAGGTCGAAGAAGAAGGAGAAGAAGAAAGAAACGTCCGCATACATTCCTATGACAACAGTAATATTCCGCACTAATGCACATGGTGTGTGTGTGTGTGTGTGTGTGTATGTATGTATATGCGCCATGGTTTGGAGCGGGGCCATGGATGGCGCTCCCTACGCAGAAAAGCGTGCCCTCTTCAAGGAATTGGCTGCTGCGAAACCAAGACGCCAAACTTGTGCCAGGGAAAGGAAATTAAATTGTCCAAGGTCTGAACGTGGCGGCTTCCAGAGGTCGGGAGGGGCAACCCTTTCCTGAACACAGCGGACTTCCCGAGATCGGCAGCCCGCCATCCCGGCTTGGGACGGAGGTGCGAGGAGTGAGCATCATGGTTCGACCACGACTGGAAGTCGCGAAGGAGGGGAAAAGGATGAATCAGACCAGGATGGGATTCGGCCGGTTTTTTTGCCCCCGACGATGCTGGCCGGGGGGGGACGGACAGTCGTGATGGCCATGGGTCGTTTTTGGCGTAACTCCGTAACACCCCCCCAAAATAAATGCGCTGATCTCCAGCTGAAAAGGCATGGCTGCTTGCGTTGTGCTACAAAGGTGGCCCGAGAAGGTGAGCCCCCCCACCTCCCCGATAACGACAAAAACTAAAAAAAAGGCACAAATAGATCCGTGTGACGGTGGGGAAGAAGGACCGACGGACACACAAGTGTTCCTGGAAGATCTTCCTGTTTTAACCGCGAGCTTTCGGACAGTCTCTTCGGTCAAACCAACGTGCCTTTGCAAGGGTGGGCGGGCGGACAGATGCGTTCGGCCTGGGTCCCAGCCCGGGGTGGAGGGCGTTTGGGTGAGCGCGGTCACACCAATGTGATTTCCACATCTTCGATCTTCTCGGGGGGGCGGCGGTGTTGGGTGGGGGGCGGGCGGAGCGGCTCGCACCTGAAACCAATCGAAGGGAAGGAAGGAAAATAGTCCTAAGTCACTTTTTTCAGTGCCGTTGTAAGTTTCAATGGTCACTAAACAAACTGTCGTAAGTCAAGGACTGCCTCTTTCTGACTTCATTCTTCAAAGTTCCTAGCTTCAATAATTTGAAGCTAGGAATAGCGGTATATAAGTCTACTGCTATTGTTTTATCGCCTGCAAGTATCCTTAAGTCAAGGATCACCTGCATTAAATAGTAAGGTAAAGGTAAAGGTTCCCCTCGCAAATATGTGCTAGTCGTTCCCGACTCCAGGCGCCGCTGCTCATCTCCATTTCAAAGCCGAAGAGCCAGCGCTGTCCGAAGACATCTCCGTGGTCATGTGGCCGGCATGACTCAACTTCCGAAGCCGCACGGAACGCTGTTCCCTTCCCACCAAAGGTGGTTCCTATTTTTCTACTGGCATTTTTTACCTGCTTCGAACTGCTGGGTTGGCAGAAGCTGGGACAAGGAACGGGAGCTCACTCCGTTATGTGGCACTAGGGATTCGAACTGTTGAACTGCCGACCTTTCTGACCAACAAGCTCAGCGTCTTAGCCACTGAGGCACCGTGTCCCACATATTATCTTACACGGAAGTAAAATGAAGCCCTAGTTAAAACAATCAAAATCGGCCGCATTTCCTTGAGACCACATTCATAGGAGGAGCTGATATTGGTTGATGTGGATGTCACGTTTCTGAAACTGAAACGGCCCTTTCGGCTACGAAATCTTTTCTGATCGACAAGCTCAGCGTCTTAGCCACTGAGCCACCCTATTTCATTAAATAAATAGTAGTAGTTGAAGGGAAGTACCCGAATCCCTGCTTTCAAAAGGGAACTGCAACATTAGGCTGTGTCAAATTTTTCAACACTTAAGAACCGCAGTGATTCACTTAACAAACGTGGCGAGAAAAGTCATAAAATGGGGGCCAAACTCACTGAGCAAACTTCCCACGGAACAACATAAATTTTTGGGCTCAATTAAGTCGAGGACTGCCTGCAATTTAGATGTACTTGGTTAAGTCGCCACAGAGATCTTGCAAATTTTGTTCATTTCATGCAACGTGCAAATGGTTGGGGGCGAGATGTTAGCAATAGCAGTTAGACTTATATACCGCTTCATAGGGCTTTCAGCCCTCTCTAAGCGGTTTACAGAGTCAGCATATTGCCCCCAACAATCTGGGTCCTCATTTTACCCACCTCGGAAGGATGGAAGGCTGAGTCAACCCTGAGCCGGTGAGATTAGCAATAGCAATAGCAGTTAGACTTATATACCGCTTCATAGGGCTTTCAGCCCTCTCTAAGCGGTTTACAGAGTCAGCATATCGCCCCCACAGTCTGGGTCCTCATTTCACCCACCTCGGAAGGATGGAAGGCTGGGTCAACCCTGAGCCGGTGAGATTTGAACAGCCGAACTGCAGATAACAGTCAGCTGAAGTGGCCTGCAGTGCTGCACCCTAACCACTGCGCCACCTTGGCTCATTCTGCTTATTCCTCCCTCTCTCTCCCCCACCAACCCCCATTGTGTCAGAGTACAGGTACGATTCAGGAACAACCCCCCCACTTTGTGTCAACCGCTCTGTTGGCCCGGCTTAAAACTTACAGGTCTGAGTTTGCCGTAGGAAGTGCTTTCGGGAAGGGGTCGGGGTGGCTGGGAAAATCCAGGAGAATTTGACGGGAGGTTGTTTTCCGAAACTGCAACAAAAGGAGAAAAAGAAAAAAAAAAACTCACAATGACAATGCTTCAACAACAAAATGTCACCACCTCTGCAGCTGTTAAGAAGTGGAAGCCTGTAAGGGGTATTGGGCTGGGGAATTCTGGAGTTGAAGTCCAGACATTTTCAAATGGAGAGACTAAGGATGTACCTGTTGTGGCTTATCGGTCACCGGCCCTTCTAGCAGCCGAATCAGAGGAGGAGGAGGGGTGGGAGTCAAGGTCTCGAGGCAACCTGAGAGCTCCGAGGGGGAAGAAGGAATGGGGCAGTCAGAGAGAGAGTGACAGACAGACAGAAGTGGAGCCAGGGGCTGTCCGTCAGCCCTCAGATGGATCATCAACAGCCCCCAGGTTGATGAGGAAGAGGAGAAACAGCTGGGTCCAGTGCCTGATGCATGAATGCGCAGAAGGCGGAGGAGAACAGTGGAAATCTATGGGCCGGTCCTTGGGATGGAAGAGCCACCGCTGCTAGCAAAGCCCCACCCTAACTCTGGGGATAAAAGGCAGGGGGCGGAGATGAATAGATGTGGCAGAGGAGAGGAGAGCAGTGGAAATCTATGGGCTGGTCCTTGGGATGGAAGAGCCACCGCTGCTAGCAAAGCCCCACCCTAACTCTGGGGATAAAAGGCAGGGGGCGGAGGGGAATAGATGTGGCAGAGGAGAGGAGAGCAGTGGAAATCTATGGGCTGGTCCTTGGGACGGAAGAGCCACCACTGCTAGCGAAGCCCCACCCTAACTCTGGGGATAAAAGGCAGGGGGCGGAGATGAATAGATGGGGCAGAGGAGAGGAGAGCAGTGGAAATCTATGGGCTGGTCCTTGGGACGGAAGAGCCACCGCTGCTAGTGAAGCCCCACCCTAACTCTGGGGATAAAAGGCAGGGGATGGAGGTGAATAGATGTGGCAGAGGAGAGGAGAGCAGTGGAAATCTATGGGCCGGTCCTTGGGACGGAAGAGCCACCGCTGCTAGTGAAGCCCCACCCTAACTCTGGAGATAAAAGGCAGGGGGCCGAGATGAATAGATGTGGCAGAGGAGAGGAGAGCAGTGGAAATCTATGGGCCGATCCTTGGGATGGAAGAGCCACCACTGCTAGTGAAGCCCCACCCTAGCTCCGGGGATCAAAGGCAGGGGGTGGAGATGAATAGATGTGGCAGAGGAGAGGAGAGCAGTGGAAATCTACGGGCTGGTCCTTGGGACAGAAGAGCCACCACTGCTAGTGAAGCCCCACCCTAACTCTGGGGATCAAAGGCAGGAGATGGAGATGAATAGATGTGGCAGAGGAGAGGAGAGCAGTGGAAATCTATGGGCTGGTCCTTGGGACAGAAGAGCCACCATTGCTAGCGAAGCCCCCCTCCTAACTCTGGGGATAAAAGGCAGGGGGTGGAGGTGAATAGATGTGGCAGAGGAGAGGAGAGCAGTGGAAATCTATGGGCTGGTCCTTGGGACAGAAGAGCCACCACTGCTAGCGAAGCCCCACCCTAGCTCCGGGGATCAAAGGCAGGGGGTGGAGATGAATAGATGTGGCAGAGGAGAGGAGAGCAGTGGAAATCTATGGGCCGGTCCTTGGGATGGAAGAGCCACCGCTGCTAGTGAAGCCCCACCCTAACTCTGGGGATAAAAGGCAGGGGCAGAGATGAATAGATGTGGCAGACAACTACTCATCTCCCGGACGGACGTAATTGTTAGCCTGCGAGTGGAACTTTTTTGCCGGCACTCCTAATAAAGGAATCTTCTGAGTTCCCGCCAGAGGTTTGGGTCCTGTTTGGGGAGCTGGGTCAGAAGAGCACATTTAAAAGAGAAGTTGGGGAACGATGGCCTGTTTTGACTGGTGGACTTCAACTCCCAGAATCCTTGAGTCGGCCATGCTCAGAATTCCATGCCGGCTCAGGGATTCGGGGCACTCAAAGGAAAGCGGGAGCCTCTCTTACCGTTTGCCGAGGGAGACCGTGGGAAGCCCTGGGCTCCTCTTTTGTCGGGGCTGGGGAAAGGGCTGACGGGGGGCTGGTCGTAGAGGGGCAACGGAGCCAGGGAGTTTGGGACTTTGTAGACGGAAAGACCTGTGGGGAAACAAGAGAGGATGGCATTAGTGGAGGACGTTTTGTTGCGGCCCACCAGAGGAGGTGGCAGCAGTCTCAGACAGTGAGGAGGGTTGGGGAGGAAGATGGGCCAGTCCTGGAGTCTGGGGAAGGCTCGGATGAGGGCTCTGTGTCGGAGGCAGAGAGGGGGCCAGGGCCGTCTGACAGTTATCAGCTGCCTTCGGAGTCAAACATCAGTGAGGCAGAAGAACAGCTGGAGCCTATTCCCAGTGGGCGCATGCACAGAGTTGCCAGACGAAGGGAACAGCTAAAAAACAGGGGTCGACTTGGGAGTAAGGCCACAGATGGACGGTGAATGGCCCCTTCCAGAGGAAATAAAAGAGGAGCGACAGGGGAGTGGAGTTTACAGGAGAACATTAGTTCGCTTCATTGGCTCCTGATTCTCCGAGACTCCTTGCCAGGTTTTGCAGATCTCAGCCTGGCAGCTCTCCAAGCCAGATGAGGTCTGTGACCGTAAATCCTCCCTGGAAAGACTTTGCTGGAGGTGAAGGAGCAGAATTCACAGCCAATGAATAAAAGGGTGGTTTTTTTGTCAGGACAAGGAGTTTGTGTCATGCTTTTGGGAAGCCTCGGGTCAGAACATGTTCTTCTCAGCCACGGAAAGAGCCACGGGTCCTCCGGGAGAGAGTCGACCCCTTGGAAACAACCGGGATCGCATGGCGCATACTATCAACCACCGATCGGTTAACGCGAGGAAGGAAACCTGCTTGGCCCCCAAGATACCTGGACTTCCGCGAAACACGCAACCTCTCCGTTTTCGGAAGCGGCCAGCTCTTCGACCAGGACGGAAGGGAAAACCCCGACGTGGCCGTTGAATTCTCCTTCCCAGAATCCGTCGTCGTCCTGGTTTTCTTTGTTCAGGATGCGGATGATGGCCCCTTCGGGAAAGGAGAGCTCGTCCTCCGTCTGACCCTCGTAATCGTAAAGTGCTTTTACAAAACAGACTGGAAGGGAAAGCGGAGTGGAGAATCTGTTAGCACGGGGGGGGGGGGGGAACGAACCCACCTGAGCATTCATCGTCTTCAATGTAAATGTATTTTTATTTTCCATTTTCGTACAGTCACATATATACTGTGCATAACCGGGGCCATATAACATTAAACAATAAACACAGATGAGATGAGCCGAGGTGGCGCAGTGGTTAGGGTGCAGTACTGCAGGACACTTCAGCTGACTGCTAGTTCTGCAGTTCGGCTGTTCAAATCTCACCGGCTCAAGGTTGATTCAGCCTTCCATCCTTCCGAGGTGGGTGAAATGAGGACCCGGATTGTTGTTGGGGGCGATATGCTGACTCTGTAAACCTGTAAACCACTTAGAGAGGGCTGAAAGCCCTATGAAGCGGTATATAAGTCTAACTGCTATTGCTATCTATCTATCTATCTATCTATCTATCTATCTATCTATCTATCTATCTATCTATCTCTATCTATCTATCTATCTATCTATCTATCTATCTATCTATCTATCTATCATCTATCTATCTATCTATCTATCTATCTATCTATCTATCTATCAATCTATCTATCTATCATCTATCTATCATCTATCTATCATCTATCTATCCATCCATCCATCCATCCATCCATCCATCCATCCATCTATCTATCTATCGGATTGTTGGGGACAATATGCTGACTCTGTAAACCGCTTAGAGAGGGCTGAAAGCCCTATGAAGCGGTATATAAGTCTAACTGCTATAGCCATTCCTCTTATCAGCAGTACCCCCCAAAATAAAACCCAATGTACCTCTTCGACCCTCCATACAACCTTTCTTTCGCCCCCCTCCAACTTTCCATCTTCCCTCCATCATTCCCCTCTACCCTACTTCCCCTCCCCCTCTACCACTCCTCTCTCCCGATACACTCCCTCCCTTCCTTCTCCCCCTCCCTCCCGTCCTCTCTCCCACCCTCTCTACCCCTCTTTCTTCTAGCCCTCTACTCCTCCCTTCGGTGTATTTCTACAATCTATTAATATATTCAGCTTGTCCTATTTTTACAGTGGAATTAAAGAGCAACAGTATACAAGTGCAATCGCGTTACTTTAAAATCTAACACATACTATGTATCCCCCCCTCCCCCCTAACACCCCCCCTCCCTTCCCCCCCCCCGACTTCCCAGAGCCCATAAACGGTATAGATTTTTAACAAACACAGGCTAAAATATATTAAGACAAAGGAAATAAAAAGAAGAAGTTAATAACATCTCTGCCTTGAACTCAGCTTCTTCCTGTTGCACTAACTTTGAACAGTTTAGATTATTCCTAATCTTAAGCATAGGCTATCTGTAATTTCTTAGTCCCGTATTTGTTTTGTATATAGTCAATCCATTTTTTCCAGTCTCGTTTGTATCTCTCGTTTGAATGGTCTTTAAGATATGCCGATATTTTGGCCATCTCAGCTAGCATTCATCGTCTTTTAATCCCGGGCAACGGAATAGAGCTAGTAGTGTGTTTTACTGGCCAGATGCCCTTCCGGTCGCCAACGAGGAGTTTTTGTATTTTCATTGTGCCCAGAGAGAGAAATATATCCGCCTCTACCTGGGATCGAACTCACAGCCCCCTGATTGTGAGGAGAGGCCACCGCACTGCTCCCATCCTGAGCACTGATTTTTATTTATTTACCGGCCTGTATTTTTATCCAGCCTTTATTATTTTATAAGTAACTCAAGGTGGCGAAGATAAAGAATAATCCTTCCTCCTGTTTTCCCCACAACGACAATCCAGCAAGGTGGGCTGGGTTTACAGAATCACCCTGCCAGCTTTCGTGCTTGAGGCAGAACTAGAACTCACTGCCTCCTTGGTGACTGACCCAGCCAGTTTCCATGCCTAAGGTGAGACTAGAATTCCCTGTCTCCTGGTGATTGGTCCAAAGTCACCCAGCAGACTTTCATGGCTAAAGAGGGACTTGAACTCACTGTCTCCTGGGGATGGGCCCAAAGTAACCCAGTTGGCTTTCATGTCTAAGGCGGAACTGGAATTCACCATCGCCTAGTCATTGGCCCCAAAGCAGAGGTGGGTTGCTCCTGGTTCGGCCGGGATCGACCGAACTGGTAGCAGCAGCGGTGGGAGGCTCCGCCCACGCTCCCGGACGCTTCTGCGCACGCAGAACTAGAACTCACCATCACCTAGTGACTGGCCCAAAGTCACCAAGCAGGTTTTCATACCTAAAGCAGAACTAGAACTCACCATCACCTAGTGACTGGCCCAAAGTCACCAAGCAGGTTTTCATACCTAAAGCAGAACTAGAACTCACCATCACCTAGTGACTGGCCCAAAGTCACCAAGCAGGTTTTCATACCTAAAGCAGAACTAGAACTCACGGTCTCCTGTTGATTCCCAGCCAGCTTCCCTGCATTTTTTCTCCCTGGAGCTGAAGCTGGGTTGGAAAAGGCACTAAAAAACGCAGCCCACGGGTGGCTGGGAGTGTGGCGTTTTACGCCTGGGGAGGGCAGGAATAGCAGGGGTGGGGGGGAGAGATGGTTAGCTTGACGTATGTTAACCCCTACATTATTCTCTTTTCAGGATACGCTTTTCTTCTGAGGGGAGGCCGCCTGTCAGGCCTGCAGCCATCTTTCCTTTTGGGTCTTTCCATTATTCTACTATGCCTTTTCTATGGTGGGAAAATGGGGGATTGTACGGAGTTAGATGCTATGCAGCCATAACAACATTCTTTCTAGAAAGCCAAGGTCATCTTTTGTCTTTGCACCTGACCGGAACTGGATGGGTGGAAGCTGTCAGAGTGGCAGTGGAAGATTGGACCATGGGATGATGGACTTGTGGGTAGGGGGGGAGGGCAAGATCTTGAACTTTCAGCCACGTGGGGAAAACCGGGAAGCTTTCAGATTCAGGTTTTCCCAGATGTGCCAACATGGCTCTCTTCATAAATTGGAACTTTGAGGAATCCTTTGCCTTGGACTCTGATTTAATTTTTGGATGCTATTTGGAAACCTGACAGCTGGTTTGGCCCGGATCGGGCAAGCTGGTAGTAGCGGCGGTGGAAGGCTCTGACTTGTGCAGAAGCGCCGTGGGTGAGACCTCGCGTGGGAGCGTGCCTTAACCGGTATTAAAAAAATTGGCAGCCCCTCCCTGAAGCCCCCACCCCCCTCCCAGGATCCGGCCCCCTTGGCTCTTACCACTGGAGTCTCCGTTAAGGCTTCCCGAAACGAGCTCGGCTTCGGCGGAATTGCTGGACGTGTGAGAGCGGCTGTCTAACGCTGCCAGGGACTGCAACATGCTTAGGAGGCTGTTGGAGGTCGGGAACTGCAAATATTTCTCCGGCACGTAGCCCACGTGACCCGACTTATTCCGGGCCTGCGAAAGCGGGGAAGACGAACACGCTCGGCGTTAAGAGGGTCACGTCAAAGGCAGCAGAAGGGGGGGGGGGGAGAAAAAGGACCATCGGCCACAAAGAGAGGAAGAGGCGAAATGATACCTTTACCCAGTCTTCCATATCCCCATCTTCGATCACTTCCAGGACTTCGTGCTCCTCAATGGTTAATTCGTCCGGCTGCGAAGCCTGCAGGGAAGAAGAAGGAGTGGGTGGAAAGGAGGAGAGGTCTCTAAAGTTGGCCAATTGAAGACCTGTGGACTTCAACTCCCAGAATCCCTCAGCCGGCCTTAAGGTTGCCCCCTTTGGAGACTCTTGGGGTTAGGGAAGCCATAACACGTTTGAGTGCGGGGAGAAGCCAAGCTGAGGTCGGATCAGACCCCAAGACCACCCCCCACCCAGCATTCTGGGTCCCACCGGAAATTGTCAAGAAGACCTTCAAATATGGTCACCCCCTTCTTTGAAGCAGCCAGCTTGATTCTCCATGATTGTCCCATTCCTTCCATAAAACTAATTAAAACTGGTGCCTATCAGATCTATGCACAAAAGGATGCATACAGATAGTCCTTGACTAACTCTCTCTCTCTCTCCATCCATCCCTCAATATCTACATCTGTCCATCTATCCGAGGTGGCGCAGTGGTTAAATGCAGCACTGCAGGCTACTTCAGCTGACTGCAGTTCGGCTGTTCAAATCTCACCGGCTCATGGTTGACTCAGCCTTCCATCCTTCCGAGGTGGGTGAAATGAGGACCCAGATTGTTGTTGGGGGCAATATGCTGACTCTGTAAACCGCTTAGAGAGGGCTGAAAGCCCTATGAAGCGGTATATAAGTCTAACTGCTATTGCTATCCATCCCTCCATATGCCTCCCTCCCTCTCTCTCTCTCTCTCTCTCTCTCTCTCTCTCTCTCTCTCTATCCCTCAGTATCTCCATCCATCCATCTCTGTCTGTCTGTCTGTCTATCCATCCATCTCTCAGTATCTACATCTGTCCATCCATCCATCCCTATGCCTGCCTCTCTCTCTCTCTCTCTCTACATCCATCCATCCATCCATCTCTATGTCTGTCTGTCTATCCATCCATCTCTCAGTATCTACATCTGTCCATCCATCCCTATGCCTCTCTCTCTCTCTATCCCTCAGTATCTACATCCATCCATCCATTTCTATGTCTGTCTGTCTATCCATCCATCTCTCAGTATCTACATGTGCACCCATCCTTCTGTCCATCTCTCTGTTTGTCGATCCATGCATCCCTAAGTATCTACATGCCTGTCCATCCATCCATCTCTATGCCTCTGTCTATCTATCTATCCCTCAGTATCTACATCTGTCCGTCCGTCCGTCCGTCCATCCATCCATCCATCCATCCGTATCTACATCCATCCATTCATCTCTCTCTGTCTATCTATCTATCTGTCTGTCTATCTATATATCCATCCATCCATCAGTATCTACATCCATCCATCCATCCACCCACCCATCCATCCCTATATCTCTATGTCTGTCCATCCGTCCGTCCATCCGTCCGTCCGTCCGTCCATCCATCCATCCATCCATCCATCCATCCATCCATCCATCTATCATCTCTGTTATCTGTTTCTCTTATCTAACAGTCGTCTCTGTATCATCCACCCACCCATCCGTCCAATTTCTTTGCCCCCTCCCCCATTCCCAACCAGTGGCTCTGGGTGATGGAGGGAATGATATGAAGGAAATCAGAGGATTACAACACCTACAGAGAATCAATGAGCAACTGCCCCCTCCCCCCCAAAAAAGGAAGTAGAAAAGAAGAAGAAAAAGAGGAAGAGCGAAGCGGCTGGAAGGGAGGGTGGGAAGACTAAAAACGTTGCGGTCGGATGGAGTTGGAAACAAAAGAGGAAGAAGAAGAAGAAGAGTTGGTGGCCTGCAAAGGCGAGGGGACCACGTGGCAAAAATCAAAAAACGAGGAGGGTTTTCGAGGAAAGGAAGTGAGGGGAGGAGGAGGAGGAGGAGAAGCAGAAGCTGACATGATTTGGGGTCACGAGAGGCGATGAAGGAGGATCGAATTGCAAAACAAACAGGAAAGAGTGAACGAGTTTGTGGGAGGGGAAGAGAGAAAATTGGGGAGTTAATGGCTTGGAGAATTGATGAGATCCCTGGAAAGGGAAGAGGTGAGAAGTTTAAAGGGCAAGAAGGCAACGGAGGAACCTGGGGGTGGAAGCTGTGGACCTTAGAAAGGCAGGAAGAGATATAATGAAAGGAGGGAGGCGTTGCACCTGTATTTCCTTTCCTTTCTTTCTCTCCCTTTTCCTTCCATTCCTCCTTTTCTTCCTTTCTTTCCCTCCCTTTCTCTTCCTTCCTTCCTTTCCTTCCTCTCTCCCTTTCCCTTCCCTTCCTTCTTTCCTTTCCTCCCTTTCCCTTCCCTTCCTTCCTTCCTTTCCTTCCTTCTCTCCCTTTTCCTTCCTTCTTTCCTTTCCTTCCTTCCTTTCTCTCCCTTTTCCTTCCATTCCTCCTTTTCTTCCTTTCTTTCCCTCCCTTTCTCTTCCTTCCTTCCTTTCCTTCCTCTCTCCCTTTCCCTTCCCTTCCTTCTTTCCTTTCCTTTCTCCTTTCCTTCTTTCCTTTCCTCCCTTTCCCTTCCCGTCCTTCTTTCCTTTCCTTCCTTCTCTCCCTTTTCCTTCCTTCTTTCCTTTCCTTCCTTCCTTCTTTCTTTCTCTCCTTTCCCTTCCCTTCCTTCTTTCCTTTCCTTTCCCCTTTCCTTCTTTCCTTTCCTCCCTTTCCCTTCCTTCCTTCCTCTCTCCCTTTACCTTCCCTTCCTTCTTTCCTTTCCTTCCTTCTCTCCCTTTCCCTTCTTTCCTTCCTTCCTCTCCCTTTCCCTTCCTTCTTTCCTTTCCTTCTCTCCCTTTCCCTTCTTTCCTTTCCTTTCTCCTTTCCTTCCTTCCTTCCTTTCTCTCCCTTTCCCTTCCCTTCCTTCTTTCCTTTCCTTCTCTCCCAGTTCTGATTTGTTCTGTTGCAACGTACACAAAATTAGGAGAAAGTTTTGCAAGGGGCGTTTTGCTCCGAATTCTCCTAAATGGGTTTCTTGCATGTCTTTAATCGGCACCCAAGTTTATATCTCTATCGAGAGTCTTGAGTCATCCAGGCCATGATTGTTCCAAAGATGCTTTTTCAAAAGACTTTCTGGTTTTTCCTTGAAGGCGTTTCCCTTCTCATCCAAGAAGCTTCTTCAGCTCTGACTGGATGGTGGAG
Organism: Thamnophis sirtalis; assembly: GCF_051295495.1. NCBI lineage: Eukaryota > Metazoa > Chordata > Lepidosauria > Squamata > Natricidae > Thamnophis > Thamnophis sirtalis. The sequence goes on along the minus strand of NW_028261388.1, from coordinate 2,838,889 downwards.
GATGGAAGGATTGATGTTCCTTGCAGACAAAGCTGGTCCTTTGCATCCTTTGAGAGGGTCCTTGAGGCCACTTGGAGGTTTTATCTGTGCCCTCAAGGTCACCTGAGTGGTGCAAATGGTTCCTGTAATCTGCAATTTTTCCCTCTGGAAATCCATTCCTTCTCCCACCCCATTCCAAGGGTCTTCACCCCAAATTATGTAGCTCAAAGTCTGTAGAGATTCTCCGTCATCCAGGTCATGGTTGTCCCAAAGGGGCTTTTTCAGGAGGCAACTGGACTTTCTAGTTTTTTCTTGGAAGACGTTTCGCTTCTCCTCCAAGAAGCTTTTTCAGGTCTGACCGGATGCGTGACCCGTCAAAACTGCGCTCGACTAAGCCGCGCCCGATTAAACCACGTCGCTGACATCATCAACAGGGCGACAACAGCGAGCGCGGAGAAAGAAGGGCGCTTTAAATAGCGCTTTGAAAGCAAGCCGATTCAACTTAAGGTAAGGGTTAGCTTTAGGGTTAGCTTTAGGGTTAGGTTTAGGGTTAGGTTAAGGGTTAGGTTTAGGGTTAGGTTAAGGGTTAGGTTTAGGATTAGGTTTAGGGGGGTTAGGTTTAGGTTTAGGTGTTAATTTTAGGTTTAGGATTTACAGCGTGCTTCTGTCTCCGCGCTGTTGTCGCCCTGTTGATGACGTCAGCTACGCGGTTTAGTCGGACGCGGTTTAGTCGAGCGCGGTTTTGTGGTGGAACCGACCGGATGGTGGGGAATGGAAGGATTTATATTCCTCGCAGTCATCTGGTGGTTAGTACTCTCTGCGAGAGTTGGTGAGGCCACTTGGACTTGAAATTCACGTTCTGGACAGAGAGAGGACCGCAGGTTTGAAAGAAGGCTCAAAGAGGCCACCTATCTCCCAATTGAACAGCCCTCTCTCAACAGAGGGGGAGGGATGGGACATCCTCTATCTCCAGTCTACAACACAGTCCTTTCAACAGTTCCAAGAAGGCTCCATGCTCATTTGCACCACTTAGGGGACCCTGAGGACAGAGACAAACCTCCAGGTAGCCTCAATGGCCCTCTGAGAGGATGCAAAGGACCAGCTGTCTGCAAGGAGAATCAATCCTTCCATCTTCCACCATCCAGTCAGAACTGAAGAAGCTTCTGGGATGAGAAGTGAAACATCTTCAAAAGAAAAAAGCAAAGAAGTCCAGTTTCCTCCTGAAAAAAGCACCTTTGGGACAACCCTGATCTGGAGGACGGAGAATCTCTACAGACTTTGAGCTACACAATTTGGGGTGAAGACCCTTGGAATGGGGTGGGAGAAGGAATGGATTTCCAGAGGGAAAATGGCAGACTACAGGAACCATTTGCACCACTCAGGAGACCCTGAGGACACAGATAAAACCTCCAAATGGCCTCAAGGACCCTCTAAGAGGATGCAAATGACCAGCTGTCTGCAAGGAATATAAATCTTTCCCTGCCCCACCATCCAGAGATGATGAAGCTTCTTGGATGAGAAGAGAAATGTCTTCAAAGAAAAAACAAGAAAGTCCAGTTGCCTCCTGATAAAAAAGCACCTTTGGGACAACCATGATCTGGATGACGGAGAATCTCTACAGACTTTGAGCTACACAATTTGGGGTGAAGACCCTTGGAATGGGGTGGGAGCAGGAATGGATTTCCAGAGAGAGAGAGAAATGGCAGACTACAGGAACCATTTGCACCACTCAGGTGACCCTGAGGACACAGATAAAACCTCCAAGTGGCCTCAAGGACCCTCTCAAAGGATGCAAATGACCAGCTGTCTGCAATGCAATGCAATGCAATGCAATGCAATGCAATGCAATGCAATGCAATGCAATGCAATGCAATGCAATGCAATACAATACAATAGCAGAGTTGGAAGGGACCTTGGAGGCCTTCTAGTCCAACCCCCTGCCTAGGCAGGAAACCCTATACCGTTCCAGACAAACGGCAAGGAGTATAAATCCTTCCATCCTTCACCATCTGGTCGGAGCTGAAGAGGCTTCTTGGATGAGAAGCAAAACTTCTTCCAAGAAAAACCAACTGCCTCTTGAAAAAGCACCTTTGGGCCAGGTTGATGTGACAATCCGTCCCTTGGCAAAAAATACGCAACACACTCACCTTGTATGAATAAACAACTTTGCAGGTCAGGGGGTAATTTCGGAGGGTGCCCGAAGGACTGGAATTGCTGTCTTCGAAAGCATCCATGCCATCTTCGCCTTCTTCTCTTTCTAGATCAACGTTCAGCTAACGGAGGAAAAAAAGAGGAAGAGGTTATAAGCATCTGCTACTCAATACAGAGAGTCCTGGAGTTACAGCGAATTCTTTAGTAACGGTTTAAAGTTACGACGTCGCTGGAAAATAGTGATTCATGGGCTGGAAAAGAGAAGCCAAAGCAGGAAACAGAAATCTTTGTTTGTATGGAGTTTTTTTTTCTAAACTAGTATTGAATAAAAAAATTAACCAGTCACTAATTACTATCCAACTTAAACGTATTGCCCACAATGTGAATATAACGGCGATATGAACAATTAATATTATCACAAGTGTTAGTACTACTGCGGTTACATTATGAGAGACGTTAAAATCGATAGGAAAGCAAAAGAGAATGGGGTACTACATCCTGTATCATAACATTATACCCCTAATAATCAAAACTTAACTGTATCTAATAGTCAAATAAAGGAGGGATAATGATGACAACCTATATTCATATATATGAGTATAATATAAGGAAACTAGTTGAAAATTGCCAAGAGCAATTTGGAAAGGAGGATTAGAAAAGTCTGTTATTAAATATTATGGGTGTTTAGCTAGAATAGGCCATAAGGATTCAGTGTTATTGGAGGATTTTAGAAATATTAAATGAAATACCAGTATGCAGTTATGTATTATGTACATGTATTAAATTTCGGTATATTTTATGTATTAAATTTCGGTATATTTTATGATGGACGTTTAAATAATTATAGTCAAATGAAAATGGAGGTATAAGGGTAACATGTCTAAATATTTGAGTTAATATGAATTATGCTTGATGACTGTGGAAGAGATGCATGAAAACCTTTTGTAACTAACTTTCTACAGTATGTATGGATGAGAATTTTTTTTATGTTGTTTTTTATGTTTAAAAATAAAAAAAAATGGAAATAAAAGAATGGAGAACTACAAAGGCTAAACATGAATGCCGATACAGAAGGCTGTATAACTATTTTTTATATTGTTATGTTTGTCTTGTTTTTCTCATTCTTTTTTGTTGCGTTTTTTTCTTTCTGTTTTTTTTAAAGGTGAAAATGTTTCATAAAAAACTATTTTTAAAAAAGAAAGAAAAATGTGAGACTTATGGTTAACCCTTTGCTTGCACTTATGATTTTTACTTTCATCCCCGTGGCAACGTGATGAAAATTTGGGTACTTGGCAACTGGTATGTTATTTATTATGGTTGCAACATCCCGTTTGTGTGTTTGTGTGTGTGTGTGTGTGTGTGTGGTGGGTTCAAATGATCACCGTTTGTCATCTTTCCCAGTCGGCTTCCAATAAGCAAAGTCAACAAGGGGAGCCAGGTTTGCTTAATGACTGCCTGATCCACTTAACAACAGAATAACATAATTACAGAGTTGAAAGGGACTCTGGTGGTGGCCCTCCGGCAGAGCTGGCGGAAGATTCGGATAGTGAGGAGGTTGGGGAGGAACCTGGGCCAATCCTGGAGTCTGGGGAAGGCTCTGAGGAGGGCTCTGTGTCGGAGGCAGAGAGGGGGCCAGAGCCGCATGCCAGTTATCAGCTGCCTTCAGAGTCAGACATCAGTGAGGCAGAAGAACAGTGGGAGCCTGTTCCCAGTGTGCGCATGTGCAGAGTTGCCAGACGAAGGGAACAGCTAAAGAACAGGGGTCGACTTGGGAGTTAAGGCCACAGGTGGACGGTGAATGGCCCCTCCCAGAGGGAATAAAAGAGGGAGCAACAGGGGAGTGGAGTTTGCAGGAGGCCATTAGTTCGCTTAATGGGTTCGTGACTCTCTGAGACTCCTTGCCAAGTTCTGCAGATATCGTCCTGGCAGCTCTCCAAGCCAGATAAGGTCTGTGACTGTAAATCCTCCCAAGCCAGATCAGGTCTGTGACTGTAAATCCTCCCTTGAAAGACTTTGCTGGAGGTGAAGGAGCAGAATTCACAGTCAATGAATAAAAGGGGTTTTTGTCGGGACCAGGAGTTTGTTTCATGCTCTCAGGAAGCCTCGGTCAGAACAGGAACCTTGGAGGTCATCTAGTCCAACCCCTTACTCAAGCAGGAGACCCTACACCATTCCAGACAAACGACTGTCCAATTTCTTCTTAAAAACCTCCAGTGTTGGAACATCCACCACTTCTGAAGCTCCCAACTGCGGTGATTTGCCGAAAAAAATGGTGGCAAAAAATAGTTACAAAATTGGACGCGACTCACTTAATAGCAACCTTGCTTAGCAATGGCGATTGTAATCCCACTTGTGGTCGTAAGTCAAGGGCTACCTATTGAAAGGTCGCAAAAGGGGATCATGTGACCCCAGGACTCCGCAACCGTCATAAATATGAGTCAGTTGCCAAGCGGCTGAATTTTGATCATGTGACCTGCAATGGCCATAAGTGTGAAAAACGGTCATAAGTCCCTTTTCCAATGCTGTTGTAACTTTGAACGGTCACTAAACGAATGATTGTAAGTTGAAGACCAGCTGCATGCCACATGATTTCACAGCACGTTTCTCGTATTTTATAGAAAAACAAGGAATGGTATGACTTATCTTATTGTCTGTCTTATTTTATAATAGCAGCCAGTTCTTACTCATTAATTAAGATGCCTGTCATGTTTAATCAAAGTTAGTAAATTTTAGTATTCAGGCTACGCCTGCAGGGTACAAATAAAAGCCACTGGCTTGACATTCAAATTTTGCACACGTCTTGCCTTTTTTTAAAAAAATAAGTAAAGGTTCCCTCTTCATCCTCTCCACCTCTTCCTCCTCTCCTCGTCCTCCTCTCCTTCTCTTCCTCCTGCTCCTCTTCTCTTCATCCTCTCCTCCTCTTCTCTTCATCCTCTCCTCCTCTTCCTCCTGCTCCTCTCCTCTTCCTTCTCTCCTCTTCTTCCTCTCCTCCTCTTCTCTTCCTCCTCTCCTCTTCTCTTCATCCTCTCCTCCTCTTCCTCCTGCTCCTCTCCTGCTCCTCTCCTCTTCCTTCTCTCCTCTTCCTCCTCTCCGTTTCAAAGCCGAAGAGCCAGCGCTGTCCGAAGACGTCTCCCTGGTCATGTGGCCGGCATGACTCAATGCCAAAGGCGCACGGAACGCCATTACTTTCCCACCAAAGGTGGTTCCTATTTTTCTAATGCATTTTTAATGTGCTTTCGAACTGCTA
>NW_028261388.1:2782883-2833312 GCF_051295495.1 Thamnophis sirtalis | reverse complement strand
GCTGAGTCGACCCTGAGCCGGTGAGATTTGAACAGCCGAACTGCAGAACTAGCAGTCAGCTGAAGTAGCCTGCAGTGCTGCATTTAACCACTGCGCCACAAGCTTCCCAAAGCCTCTGCGTGTCCATTTTTGCAAAACAACAGGATGCACAGGGTGGGGTTTCAGGAGGCCAAAAATGCTACATTCAGTGTATAAGAGGCACCCAGATTTCCGCCCTCTTTTTTTTGGGGGGGGGGGAGGTGCGTCTTATACTCCGAAAAATACGGTAGATCCAGAATAATTGTGAAATACTAGTGTTGCTCGCGTTTTAGATTTCTATTCCAGTGTTTCTCAACCTTGGCAACTTGAAGATGTCCGGACTTCAACCCCCAGAATTCCCCAGCCAGCGAATGCTGGCTGGGGAATTCTGGGAGTTGAAGTCCGGACATCTTCAAGTTGCCAAGGTTGAGAAACACTGTTCTATTCGGCTTAGTTTCTGAATGTTCCATTACATCATCAGAATAATAGTATTGGAAGGGCCTTTGGAGGTCTTCTAGTCCAACCCCCTACTCAAGCAGGAGACACCCCACCCCCCTAGAGCAGGGGTGTCAAACTGGATTTTTTTTCGACGGCTGGATCCAGGGGTGAAATCCAGCAGGTTCTCGAGAACCGGTAATGGAGATTTTGAGTAGTTCGGAGAACCGGCAAATACCGTCTCTGGCTGGCCCCGGAGTGGGGTGGGAATGGGGATTTTGCAATATCCTCCCCCTGCCACGCCCACTAAGCCACGCCCACAGAACTGGTAGTAAACATTTTTGAATCCCACCACTGATTCTTTTCCTTTAGGAGTTTGAGGTCTCTGGCACTTTTGCCACACAGGAGCAAGAGGCCAGAAAAGGGGGGGGGGCAGGCCTGGAACCTTCCAGGAAGCCCCCAATGGCTAGAAGGGGATTATAACCTGGATCTCCCCAGTCAAGGAAGGAAGGAAGGAGTAAGGAAGGAAGAAAGGGGAGGGGAAGGAAAAAAAGGGAGAGAGGATGGAAGGGAAGAAAGGAAGAGTGTGTGGGAGGGGAGGGGGGGAGGGAGGAAGGAAGGAAGGGACAGGAGAAGAAAGAAAGGAAAGAGGAAGAAAGGAAGAGCGTGGAGAAGGAAGGAAGGGGTGAGGAGTGAGGGAGGAAGAAAGGGGAGGGGAAGGGAGGAAGGAGAGGAAAGGACAGGAGAAGGAAGGAAGGAAAGAAAGAAAGGAGGAAGAAAGGAAGAGCATGGGGAAGGAAGAAAGGAAGGAAGGGGTAAGGAGTGAGGAAGGAAGAAAGAAAGGGGAGGGGAAGGGGAGGAAAGAAGGGAAGAGAGTGTGGAGAAGAGAAAAAGGGAGAGAGGAGGGAAGGGAAGAAAGGAAGGAGAGGAAAGAACAGGAGAAGAAAGGAAGGGAAGGAAGAAGAAAAGAAGAGCGTGGGGAAGGAAGGAAGGGAGAGAGGAGGGGAAGGAGGGGAAAGGAAAAGAATGTGGAAATGAGAAGGGGAGGGGGGAAGGAGAGGACCTGAGAAGGAAGGAAGGAAGGGAGGGAGGGAGGGAGGGAGGGAGGGAGGGAGGGAGGAAGGAAGGAAGGAAGGAAGGAAGGAAGGAAGGAAGGAAGGAAGGAAGGAAGGGACCAAAGCCATCCGAGTTTTCTTAGCTAATCAGGGTTTGATTGTGAATCTCTTTAATCTCCATGTCATGTCGGCTTCCCACCCTGACTTGGTGCCTTGCATATAAGCTGGATTTCAAATCCCAGCATCCCCAGCCTGCACCGACTCTGAATGCCCACGTCTACTCACCCGCTGGCTGTGGACGATGTTCTTGTGCTCCCGGGCGACACGAGTCGCCCACTTTCTGGCTTCCTTGTTCAAACTGTGCTCTTCGTTCGTCCCCGTCTCGGATTCCAGTTGCCGACTCTGAAATGCAGACACGGAAAACAAGAAGAGGGTGAAGGGGTGGAATTCTTGGACACAATCCCTCTTTCCAGAATCACCTGATTTCTTTTTATTATTATTATTAATATTTTCCGGCCCTCTCAACAAAAGCTTTTCCCAGTTTCTTGCTATCTGCAGTTCCGAATAACAAGACAACGTCAAACACAGGAAAAGCCTCGTTTGTTCACGACCTTGGTGGCTGGAAAAGGAGGAGGGGAACAGAGGGGGGAGGAAATGGAAAACTGAACAATTTGTCCTTTTTTTGGGAAAACAACAGGGAGGGAAAAAAGGGAGGGAGGGAAAGAGAGAGAGAGACAGAGACAGAGAGAGAAAGAAAGAGGGGGAGGGAAATACAGGGAGGGAGGAAGAAAGCGAGAGAGAGGAAAAAAGAAAGAAAGAAAGAAAGAAAGAAAGAAAGAAAGAAAGTAAGAAAAGGATAGGGAGGGAGAAAGAAAGATGAAAGGAGGGGAAGGAAGGAATGAAATGTCAGGGAAGGGATGGAGGGAGAAAGGAAAAGAAGGGATGAAAATGAGAAAGAAAGAAGAGAGGGACAGACGGAAATAAAAAAGGAGAAAGAGAGAAAGAAAGAAGAAAGAGAGGGAAGGAAATACAGAGAGGGAGGAAGGAAAGAAGAGAAAGAGAGAGAAAGAAAGAGAGGGAGGGAAATACAGGGAGGGAGGAAGAAAGTGAGAGAGAGGAAAAAAGAAAGAAAGAAAGAAAGAAAGAAAAGGATAGGGAGGGAGAAAGAAAGAGGAAAGGAGGGGAAGGAAGGAATGTAATGTCAGGGAAGGGATGGAGGGAGAAAGGAAAAGAAGGGATGGAAATGAGAAAGAAAGAAGAGAGGGACAGACGGAAATAAAAAAGGAGAAAGAGAGAAAGAAAGAAGAAAGAGAGGGAGGGAGGGAAGGAAATACAGAGAGGGAGGAAGGAAAGAAGAGAAAAAGAGAGAGAGAAAGAAAGAGAGGGAGGGAAATACAGGGAGGGAGGAAGAAAGCGAGAGAGAGGAAAAAAGAAAGAAAGAAAGAAAGAAAAGGACAGGGAGGGAGAAAGAAAGAGGAAAGGAGGGGAAGGAAGGACTGAAATGTCAGGGAAGGGATGGAGGGAGAAAGGAAAAGAAGGGATGGAAATGAGAAAGAAAGAAGAGAGGGACAGACGGAAATAAAAAAGGAGAAAGAGAGAAAGAAAGAGAGGGAGGGAGGGAAGGAACTACAGAGAGGGAGGAAGGAAAGAAGAGAAAAAGAGAGAGAGAAAGAAAGGGACAGAGGGAGAAAGAGGAGGGGAGGAAGGAAAGGTCAGGGGAGGAATGGAGGGAGAAAGGAAAAGAAAGAATGAAAACAAGAAAGAAAGAAGAGGGAGAACTAGATGAAAGAGAGAAAAAGAAAAAAGAGAAGGAAAGGGGGGGCAGGAAAGACAAGGAGGAAGGAATAGGAAGGAAGGAAGGAAGGAAGGAAGGAAGGAAGGAAGGAAGGAAGAAAGAAAGAAAGAAAGAAAGAAAGAAAGAAAGAAAGAAAGAAAGAAAGAGGGATGGAGAGAAGGACCTGTACGATTATAGATCGCTTTCTTTCAATCCAGCCAAGAGTTCTTAAGCCTTAAGGAGTCATTTTAGAAGCCGAAGGGATCCCTTGCCACAGGCATAAAAGATAATTTAGGCAGCCTTAACGCCCAGAGATCCAATCGATTCCTCCCGCAGGGCATTCACCCCCCCCTCAAGTCCCTGTTTTACAACCCACAACAGATGGAGGGGGAGAGGGGATGCCGAAAACAACAGGGAGGCTTTCGCGGAAATCCCAACATACTTACCAACCCGCTCCATGCATTTACCCCAAAGAAAAAGTGTGTGTGTGTGTGGGGAGTTTGGACCCACAGACACACACACACACCCCACGCCCACCCACCCTGCCAAGCACATGCGACGGGGGGAAGTCTGGGTGCTCAGCTTGGGCGCAGCCTGGTTCTCACATCACGACTCGAGCCAACGACCCCGTGATGCGACAACCCCATCATCTTTGGCAAGGAGGCTCCCCGCCAGGAAGAGCTGGGGAAAGGGAGGGAGAGCAGCATTCCAGCCCAAATTCCTGAACCTCTCCAAAATAATAATAATAATAATAATAATTGTGGAACGACAAAGTGCAGAGAGAGAGAGAGAGAGAGAGAAGGCACACACAGCCGCAGCGGGGAAATCCAGAGAGTTCGGTTTTTGTGTGTTTTTTTCGCAGCACCAAGGAAGTAGTAGAAAGTCAAACCTCCTGTCCTAATAATTTTTGGCTTCGGTCTTCTTCGTGCCAACAAACTATCTTGCACAGGCAGGTGTGAAATACGTCCTAAAACAAAAGAGGGACATCTCACACCTACACCTGGTCGAATTCTTCACCTGAAGAGCAGCAGGAGGCGGCCAACTGTGGCCCCTTTAAGAGCGGCGGACTTCAACTCCCAGAATTCCCCCCCCTAGGGGGGAATTCTGGGAGTTGAAGTCCAGCCGCTCTTCAAAGGAGCCAAAGTTGGGCACCATGTTGCTTTAAAGCATCTCCTAGCTAGTCCTCGACTTACGACCGCAAGGGAGCCTCAAAATTTCCCTGGTTGAGCGAGACCTTTCTTAAGCGGGCTTTGCCCTGTTTTACGACCTTTCCTGCCGCCGTTGTTAAGTGACTCGCTGCTGCAGGTAGCCGCCCGGCGGTGATGTGAACCTGGCTCGCCCACTTGCTGGTCGGGAAGGTCGCAAAAGGGGACGGCGTGACCCAGGGACACGGCAACTGTCGTATTTGCGAGCCAGCTGCCAAGTGTCTGAATTTTGATTGTGTCAACCATGGGAATGATACAACGGTCGTAAGTGTGAAAAACGCCCGTAAGTCTCTATTTCCGGTGCTGTTTCACTTTGAACGGTCATTAAACCAACGGTTGTAAGTCGAGGACTACTAAATTGGCAAAGGGAAACACCAAGAAAACCTCCGATAATGAGGTGGCAATTTGCAGGAATTTCCTCTTTGCAGAATTCTGTCCTTGCCGCTAAATCCAATTTGCTACAGTGAATTATAAGGGCCTTGCATTTCAAGGAGTGGTAGAAGCAACCCACATTTTAAAAGGAAAATGTATTTTATTTCTAAAATCATCGGCAGGGCTAACTTCTTGACCTGGATGAGATGCCTTGATTTAACAGAATCGCAGAGTTGGAAGGGACCTTGGAGGTCTTCTAGTCCAACCCCCTGCTCAAGCAGGAGATCCTCCTTCTTAACAGAATAACAGAGTGGGAAGGGACTTTAGAGGTCTTCTAGTCCAACCCCCTGCTCAAGCAGGAGGTTCTTCCTCATTCTTAACAGAATCACAGAGTTGGAAGGGACCCTAGAGGTCTTCTAGTCCAACCCCCTGCTCAAGCAGGAGATCCTTCCTCCTTCTTAACAGAATCACAGAGTTGGAAGGGACCTTGGAGGTCTTCTAGTCCAACCCCCTGCTCAAGCAGGAGAGCCTTCCTCCTTCTTAACAGAATCACAGAGTTGGAAGGGACTTTAGAGGTCTTCTAGTCCAACCCCCTGCTCAAGCAGGAGATCCTTCCTCCTTCTTAACAGAATCACAGAGTTGGAAGGGACCTTGGAGGTCTTCTAGTCCAACCCCCTGCTCAAGCAGGAGGTCCTCCTTCTTAACAGAATCACAGAATTAGAAGGGACCTTGGAGGTCTTCTAGTCCACCCCCCTGCTCAAGCAGGAGGTCCTTCCTCCTTCTTAACAGAATCACAGAATAATGGAAGGGACCTTGGAGGTCTTCTAGTCCAACCCCCTGCTCAAGCAGGAGGTCCTCCTTCTTAACAGAATAACAGAATAATGGAAGGGACCTTGGAGGTCTTCTAGTCCAACCCCCTGCTCAAGCAGGAGGTCCTCCTTCTTAACAGAATCACAGAGTTGGAAGGGACCTTGGAGGTCTTCTAGTCCAACCCCCTGCTCAAGCAGGAGGTCCTCCTTCTTAACAGAATCACAGAGTTGGAAGGGACCTTGGAGGTCTTCTAGTCCAACCCCCTGCTCAAGCAGGAGGTCCTCCTTCTTAACAGAATAACAGAATAATGGAAGGGACCTTGGAGGTCTTCTAGTCCAACCCCCTGTTCAAGCAGGAGGTCCTCCTTCTTAACAGAATCACAGAGTTGGAAGGGACCTTAGAGGTCTTCTAGTCCAACCCCCTGCTCAAGCAGTAGGTCCTTCCTCATTCTTAACAGAATAACAGAGTTGGAAGGGACCTTGGAGGTCTTCTAGTCCAACCCCCTGCTCAGGCAGGAGACCCTCTACCATTCCAGACAAATGCCTGTCCAATCTCGTCTTCAAAACCTCCGGTGATGGAGCACCCCCGATTTCTGGTGGCAAGCTGTTCCACTGATTGATTTTTCTTATTGTCAGGAATCTTTCCCCCCTTAGTTCTAGTTTGCTTTTCTCTCTCCACGACTAACCCCTTCCTTCCACTCAACAGCCACATTGTCTTAACCCTGCGAGATTCAGAAGTGCTAACCACTTTTCAAAAGGTTTTGCCTTTGGTTCTATCCCACCATTGGGCGAGAAAGTTGTGTTCCAAGAGAGGGAAACGCTGAACAGGTAAGGGATGGGCTAAAACAGTGTTTCTCAACCTTGGCAACTTGAAGATGTCCGGACTTCAACTCCCAGAATTCCCCAGCCAGCGAATGCTGGCTGGGGAATTCTGGGAGTTGAAGTCCGGACATCTTCAAGTTGCCAAGGTTGAGAAACACTGGGCTAAAACACCCGTGCTAAATTGTAAATTCATTTATAAGACTCCAGCTTGAGTTTTACACTGAGAACATTGCAGGGTTTAAAGTAGATTTTTTTAAATAGCCTGCAGTCTTGCAGAAGCTAAACTGAACTGACTCACACCGCTGGGTGTGTAACAGGACGCTTTGTGGGACATCCGGCAGCTGAAAGAAGGGGATTGATATAAACAGCGGAAGAGGAGAAATTTCTTCAAAAGTCCGTGGTTTACTGATTTGCAGAGGTTTAAAGTTGAACAAATCAGATGTTGGTTTACAAACTGGATACGAAGCAGATGTTGGATTAATACAACACCAAGAGTTTTTCTAACGTTGCAGAAGCAACTGTTAGCAGGCCGGCCCTTAACCGGGTTGGAGAGTTCAAACAAGCAAAAATGCCTGCAAAGAGAAATGGGACAGGGGGAGAATGAGGGGGGGTCACACGCTCCGTTTCCATTTGGGTTTCTTAATGGCCTCGCTCAGGGGCGTTTGGTAACTTTAAGACACGAATCAATGTTTGGTCTAGTGGTTAAAGTGGTAGCCCAGAAACCAGGAGACGGAGAGTTCTAGTGGCACCTTAGGCCTGGAAACCAGCTGGGTGACTTTGGGCCAATCACTGGGAGAAGGGGAGTTAGAGTTCCCCCCTAGGCATGAAAACCAGCTGGGTGACTTAGGGCCAATCACTGGGAGAAGGGGAGTTATAGTTTCCCCATAGGCATGAAAATCAGCTGGGTGACTTTGCGCCAATCACTGGGAGAAGGGGAGTTAGAGTTCCCCCCTAGGCATGAAAACCAGCTGGGTGACTTAGGGCCAATCACTGGGAGAAGGGGAGTTATAGTTTCCCCATAGGCATGAAAACCAGCTGGGTGACTTAGGGCCAATCACTGGGAGAAGGTGAGTTATAGTTCCCCTATAGGCATGAAAGCCGACTGGGTGACTTTGGGCCAATCATCTATCTATCTATCTATCTATCTATCTATCTATCTATCTATCTATCTATCTATCTATCTATCTATCTATCATCTATCTATCTATCATCTATTTATCTATCATCTATCTATCTATCTATCTATCTATCTATCTATCTATCTATCATCTATCTATCTATCTATCTATCTATCTATCTATCTATCTATCTATCATCTATCTATCTATCATCTATCTATCTATCTATCTATCTATCTATCTATCTATCTATCTATCTATCATCTATCTCTCTAGCATCTATCTATCTATCTATCTCTCTAGCATCTATCTATCTATCTATCTATCTATCTATCTATCTATCTATCTATCTATCTATCTATCTATCTATCATCTATCTATGAAATTATTACAGAAAATAATATTATTTTCTGGAATAATAATATTCCAGAATTTGTGCTGGCTGGGAAATTCTGGCAGCTGAACTCCACATGTGTTCCACTTTTTTAAAGTTAAAAAATCCTGACTTTTAACATCTCCAGACTCTGCTCGCCAACATATTAGAGAGAGGGACAAAATGTCAGGCCAAATAAAAACGTGTAAACAGAATTCAGCCTTGGGAGAATTATTATTCACAAGAAAATGGCGTTTCTGGCCAACCTTCCCAGAAATACAAAATCTGAGACAGAAACACTACACAGGGAAACAGCAGCTGAACCTGTGGGGTTTTTTAAAAAAAATTGTAGAAAACCCTGAACAGAAACAAGCATTTATGCCTTGCCAAGCATCAGGCCATTAAAAGAAAACGTCTAACCATGGGCTTGGAAAGAAATGAGGTGAGGTTACTGTATAGTTTGGTGAAGCCCATCCTCGTTTTATTATATATATATATATATATGGAGAGTATGAGGGATTTAGAATTCGTAAAAACCCTGCCACTCAAAAGGGTACTGTTGAATTTATTGCCCACGTGGTGGCCTTCTCCTCACTTTGAATCTCAGGGTTTTAAAAAAGGGAATTCTTTAGTGGTTTTTTAAAGCTTCTGGACACTTGCTGAATTTCTCTGAAGGAAGGAGGAAGGGAAGGAAAGAAGGAGGGATCCCATCTACCCCAGAAAGAAAGAAAAAAAGAACGAAAGAAAGAAGAAAGGAAAGGGAAATAGAGAAATTCTTCCAACTACCTCAGAAAGAAAGAAGGAAAGAAAGAAATTCTCATCTACCCCAGAAAGAAAGAAAGAAAGAAAGAAAGAAAGAAAGAAAGAAAGAAAGAAAGAAAGAAAGAAAGAAAGAAAGAAGATAGAAATTCTTCCAACTACCTCAGAAAGAAAGAAATTCTCCCATCTACCCCAGAAAGAAAGAAAGAAATAAGAAAGGAGAGAGAGAGAAAAATTATCCAAACTACCCCAGAAAGAAAGAAAGAAAGAAAGAAGGAGAGATAGAGAGAAATTCTTCCAACTATCTCAGAAACAGGGAAATTCTCCCATCTACCCAGAAAGAAAGAAAGAAATAAGAAAGGAGAGAGAGAGAGAGTGAAATTATCCCAACTACTTCAGAAAGAAAGAAAATAAGCAATAAGAAAGGAGAGAGAGAGAAAAAAATTCTTCCAACTACCTCAGAAAGAAAGAAAGAAAGAAAAAAGAAAGAAAAAAGAAAGAAAGAAGGAGGGAGAGAGAGAGAAATTATCCCAACTACCTCAGAAAGAAAGAAAGAAATTCTTCCATCTACCCCAGAAAGAGAGAAAGAAAGAGAACGACAGAAAGAGAAAGAAAGAAAGAAAAAGAAAGTTGAAAGAAAGAAAATAAGAAGGATAAAGCATTCTTGGTTTTACAATAGAAAAACAGCCAAAAGAAAAGAAAAGAAAAGAAAGGGGGGGGGGCATAAAAGCCTTTGGCTGTTCTGTGCAGCCAAGCCAACTTTCCCCGGGGGGGGGGGCAGCTGCCTTGGGGGCTCTGGGAGTTTTCACAGGGGCTACATTGAGGTTTCAAGCGAAGCTGAAGAAAGCAGCTTTGAAAGAAGTTTTGGCAAACGTCTATCGGCTCCAGTGTTGGAGGATAAATGGGGAAAAATATATATAGTTCTCTCTCTCTTTTTCCCCCTCTGGTCAATGAGTGCGTTTTCACAACCTTGTTGACCCAACACAGTGGGGTGATTCAGGCCCTCTTCCAAATCGGCTCTGTGAAATGAGACTATTTTGGGGTGGCATCTGATTTAGCTGCTACCTTTCTGAAGAAACCTGCGGGATTTAAAAGGAAGCGTTTTTTTGGGGGGGGGGGGAAATCCCACATTTTTTGTTTGAGTTTTTTTTTTTAACCCAGTTTCCCCCAAAATAAGCCCTCCATGGATAATAAACCCAATCGGGCTTTTGAGCCAGGGGTCAAATCCTCCTGGTTCGGCCCAATTCGACCGAACCGGTAGTAAAAAAAAAAGCTTCCAAGGATTGTGCAGCTCAGCTGTGAACTGTGAGATTGTCGGAAACTTTCCCCCCCTGTTTTTAAACATTTTTTTTCCTGCAAGTTTGGGCGAAAAGGCAAAAAAAAAAAAATGCTTTAAAAGCGTGTGTGTGGGAGCTTCTGATGGTCACTCGGCTCACTGCAAATCCGCGCTATTGTCGGATTCTCATCACCTTTGTGATTTGATTAGAATAGAATAGCAGAGTTGGAAGGGACCTTGGAGGTCTTCTGGTCTTCTAGTCCAACCCCCTGCTTCGGCAGGAAACCCTGTATCATTTCAGATAAATGGTTATGGATTAGTGCACTAGAGGCTAAAACATATGAAGAACGGTTGCAGGAACTGGGGATGTCTAGTTTAATAGAAAGAAGGACGAGGGGAGACATGATAGCAGCCTTCCAATATCTCAGGGGTTGCCACAAAGAAGAGGGAGTCAAACTATTCTCCAAGGCACCTGAGGGCAGGACAAGAAGCAATGGGTGGAAACTAATCAAGGAGAGAAGCAACTTAGAACTGAGGAGAAATTTCCTGACAGTGAGAACAATTAACCAGTGGAACAGAAGTTGCCTCCATAAGTTGTAAATGCCCCAACCACTGGAAGTCTTTAAGAAGATGTTGGATAGCCATTTGTCTGGAACGGTGTAGGGTTTCCTGCCTAGGCAGGGGGTTGGACTAGAAGACCTCCAAGGTCCCTTCCAACTCTGCTATTGTATTATTGTATTGTATTGCACTGTATTGCAATTGTTGTAGAATCCAAAACTATATGGAAATGTTTATGCCAGAAACGTGGCACTATGTCGAATGTTTTTAATGTGTATCTAATAAAAAAACTTTTAAAGGAAACCAAACCTGGTCCTTTTTGGCAATTTCAATCCATGCTCTACATTTTCAACATCACGCTACTTTCTGCGGAGCGGACGAGGTTGAGTTATTCTTTAAAAAAAAGCCTTCCAGTCAACTCCATTCTCCAACCTACGGGATGTCATTTAATGCCGCACTAGGCAGAAAAATCGACCCAAAAAACAGGAAAGGAGAACTCCACAAAATGTTTGCGCAAGCTTTTTGGAAGGTTTATCTTGCAAATCTATAGGGTTGTGGATGGCTCACAGGGTCTGTTGGAGGAAGGGGCCATCAGGAAGCACAAAAGCGCGAGCGAATTTCCTCTCTTCGTTTGGCCCGGCTTTTGCAAATGTGCTTATCTTTTGCGTTCGTGGGCATAATAAGAAATATTCGCTAGCTTGCATTTTTTAAAGGGATGGGTGGGTGTTTCTTCAGACTCCAAGCGCATCCCTTCCTGAATAAGGGTTGTGTCTTCGTGATGAGGCTCACTAGGGCAGGGGGGTGTCCAAACGTGGGAACTTTTAAGACTTGTGGACTTCAACTCCCAGAATTCCCCAGCCAGTTTGTGTTCTAGCGCAGAGGTCTTCCATCTTGGGAACTTTAAGACTTGTGGACTTCAACTCCCAGAATTCCCCAGCCTGGGAATTCTGGGAGTCGAAGTCCACAAGTCTTAAAAGTTCCCAAGTTTGGACACCCCCTGCCCTAGGGTAACAGATCCTTTTTGGTGATATTTATTTATTTATTTTTTGCAAAATTGTTTCTGCTGGGCGCACGCAGCCTCTGCGCTTAATTTTTTTAAAGATCGGTTTATTTATTTTTTTATCACTTCATAAGCAACTTAAGGCGGCAATCTTATATAACAGTTCTTCCTCCTCCCCTTTTCTCCACAAAAACGACCCTGTAAGGTGGGTTGGGCTGAGACAGAGAGAGAGAGGGAGGGACTGGTCCAAAGACACCCGACTGGCTTTCATGGCTAAGGCAGAACTAGAACTCACCAGCTGCTGGTGATGGGCCCAAAGTCAAGTGGCCGGCTTTTGGGCCTAAGGCGAAACTAGAATGCACTGTCTCCCGGTAATTGGCCCAAAGTCACCCAGCCAGCTTTCGGGCCTGAGGTGGAACTAGAACTCACAGTCTCCTGGTGGCCCAAAGTCACCTAGCCAGCTTTCATGCCTGAGGTGGAACTAGAACTCACCATCTCCTGGTTATTGGCCCAAAGTCACCCAGTCAGCTTTCGGGCCTAAGGTGGAACTAGAACTCACCATCTCCCGGTAATTGGCCCAAAGTCACCCAGTCAGCTTTCGGGCCTAAGGTGGAACTAGAACTCACCATCTCCCGGTAATCGGCCCAAAGTCACCCAGCCAGCTTTCATGCCTGAGGTGGAACTAGAACTCACCGTCTCCTGGTTATTGGCCCAAAGTCACCCAGTCAGCTTTCGGGCCTAAGGTGGAACTAGAACTCACCATCTCCTAGTTATTGGCCCAAAGTCACCCAGTCAGCTTTCGGGCCTGAGGTGGAACTAGAACTCACAGTCTCCTGGTGGCCCAAAGACACCCAGCCAGCTTTCATGCCTGAAGCTGGAACTAGAACTCACAGTCTCCTGGTGAATGGCCCAGAGCCATCTAGCCAGGTGTTAAAGCGGGACTAGAACTCACCAGCTCCTAGTGAGCAGCCCACAATCACTCAAGCCAGCTTTCGAGCATAAAGCGGAACTAGTATTCACCATCTCCAGGTTTTTAACCCTAGGGTCTTAACCATTGGACCAAAGTGATGATAATCGAACATTTAACTGAAGACGCGGGCATATAGACCCCCCCCTTTCCGGTATCCAATTTCGGTATCTCAGCTTCTCATCTTGGAAAGCCGCTTAAAACCGCTGAGCCCCGAGAAAAATAAAACAATTTCCCAGAATCAATAAGTGCAAATCGTGGGTCTTTGGGGTTTGAAACTGTGCACTCTAGTAAGGCATATTAAAAACTTCTCTAAGAAGAGGTATTTTGATGTTAACGTTAATTATTATGGTTTCAATCGCAGTAAAGGAGGACATTTTGTTTTTTTCCTGTAGAGAAAATAAAGGTTTGATTTCAAGTCAGGTCAGCAGGAAATTATGCAGTAAACAGATGATTTCCGAAGCAAGGCCTCGGGCAACGACGCCCAACGAAAACAATCATGCAAATATTCCATGGAAAGCAAGCAAGAGCCATCCTGAACGGCTTTCCGACACAATGGAATGAAAATGATGTGGCCCAAATGCGTAGCAGTTCCTCATTCCGGCTTCCTAGAAATCACATTGTTAATTGTGAAAAAAAACGAGAGAGACGGCACAGCTTTTTTCCCCCCTTCATCCTGCAGACTTTCTCCAGAAGAAAAAGTCTTCGCGGAAGGAAATAAAATATTAAAAGAGAGAAATGTGGACTTCCAAACAGGAGATCCTTGACTTACGGCCATGGTGGAAAGCAAAAAAAAAAATCTGGGGCGTTAAAGGGACTCACACCTGATTTTACGACCGGTTTTGCCGCAGGGTTGTTAAGCAAACCGCTGCCGTCGTTAAGCGAAGCACGTGGCCGTTAAGCGAACCCATCTTCTCCCACTGACTTTGCTCGGCTGGGAAGGCCGCGAATGGCAGATCACATGACTCCAGGGCGCCGCAACCGTTATAAAATACATGCCAGTTGCCCAGTGCCTCAACGTTTGGATCACGTGACCGCGGGGAAGGCTGTGGCGGTCGTAAGGGTGAGGACCGACCCTAAACCACTGCTTCCAGTGCCGCTGTCCTTCGAAAGCTGTTGAACAAATTGGCCGTAAGCAAGAACTGCTTGGATGAGTTCCGCGTGTCTCGTTTTTGCGTTAATAATGTTAGCCGTCGTTTCGTCCACCCGACGTTGAGCGAGGAAATCAAGTCCTCCCAATGTCTGAAAGCGAATTCCGGCTGCGAAAGTGGATCCCAAATCCTTGATTTCAGGATCTCTTAATATTTTCTTACTTTGTATTTCCTAGGCCGTTTTTTGTTGTTCTTGTTGTTGCAAACCTTGGTATGAACTTCAACTCCCAGAATCCCCCAGCCAGCATTGGTTAGCTGGGGGAATTCTGGGAGTTGGAAGGCCGCATTTCTAATATCCAACCGTTTTTGCCAAATCTCAGCGCTTCACTTGGGAGCCCGAAGAGGCGAAGGAGTTTTTGAAGGTCCTTGATCTGAAAAAGGTTTAGAAGGAAGGACGGGCCAATGGGAAAACTTCATGTTCGAGTCCAGGGGTCTCCAAACCTTGGCAACTTTAAGCCCGGCGGACTTCAACTCCCAGAACTCCCCAGCTGGGGAATTCTGGGAGCTGAAGTCCGGTTGCCAAGGTTGGAGACCCCCTAGACTAGTCGGTGTGCTGGATTCATCACACGGTTTAAGCACAGCAGGTTTTTAAATATATTAGCAGGAGGCTGTTTTGTGTCTATATTTTGCTTCTGCGTTTCTTAAATGTCCCCCTTCTCCTCCTCCTCCTCTCTGCAAACCCCTCTCCCTTCTAACACTGAGGGTGTTCCCTAGTTGGGTAATGAAATGTCTGTAGGAAAACTACGGAGCTCAGAGAGCAACAAGGACTCCATAAATCTTCCTCCTCCTCCTCCTCCTCCTCCACCCACTGCTTCTCCTCTTCCTCCTTCTCCACCCACTGCTCCTCTCTGCAAACTCCATTCCTTTCTGGCGCTGATGATATTCCCTACATGGGTCATGAAATGCCTGCAAGAAAACCACCAACCTCAGAGAGCACCAAGGATCCCAACAGTCTTCCTCCTCCTCCTCTTCCTCTATCAGCACTCTGTTCTGCCCTAGGCTTCTCCATGAAGCAGATTCCTGGTGCCGGCAAAACCCCTTTTATTAAACGGATGTGAATTCTTCTCATTCACCTTCAGCAAAAGCAGGGCTGGGTTCCTGCCAGTTCTGACCTCTTCTATAGGTTCCACAAATCTACGGTGCCGTTTAGAACCGGTACCAGCTCCCTCCTCATGCTCGTCCGCACATCATCAAGATGAAGAGCGAGAGGAGGAATTCTGGGAGTTGAAGTCCACAAGTCTTAAAGCTGTCAAGTTTGAACACACCCTGGGTTTTTCCCTAAAGGGTTAGGGGTGCAAGGGTCTTGTAACTTGACAGCTTTAAGACTTGCACACTTCAATGCCAGAGTTCCTGAGTCAACATGACTGGAGGAGGAATTCTGGGAGTGAAGTCCACAAGTCTTAAAGCTGTCAAGTTTGAACACCCTTGGGGTTTTTTTTCTAAAGAGTTAGGGGTGCAAGGGTCTTGTAACTTGACAGCTTTAAGACTTGCGTGCTTCAAATGCCAGAGTTCCTGAGCCAACATTATGGTTGATAAGCAAGAGCGTTGTTAAGTGAGTTTCACCACATTTTACAAGTTGGCCACGCCCACCCAGTCACATGGCTGCCAAGTCACTCCCACCCGGTCACATGGCTGGCAAGCCACTCCCACAAAGCAGGCCACACCTACAGAAGAGGTTCTAAAAAAATTTGAAACCCACCACTGAGCAAAAGCCTGGTAAACAGTCTTTCAAAGGTGAATTTATGACCACAGACCTTATCTAGCTTGGAAAGCTGCCCTGTAAATATTGTCCAAAGGCCGGGCTGTGCAAGGAAAAACTTGGCACAGAGTCTCTGAGATTCACGGACAGATCTTCACACTCCTGAAACGAAGAAATGAATTGTTTCCTGCAAAAGCCCCCTCCCCTTTCACTCCTCTTTTATTTCCTCTCGGAGGGGCCATTCATCGTCCACCTATGGCCTTACTCCCAAGTTGACCCCTGTTCTTTAGTTGTTCCCTTCGCCTGGCAACTCTGTGCATGCGCCCACTGGGAACAGGCTCCAGCTGTTCTTCTGCCTCACTGATGTCTGACTCTGAAGGCAGCTGATACCTGGCATAGGTCTCTGGCCTCCGACACAGAGCCCTCCTCAGAGCCTCCCCCAGACTCCAGGACAGGCCCATCTTCCTCCCCAACCTCCTCACTGTCCGAATCTCCTGACAGCCACAACACACTCCTCCTCCTCCTCCACTCCTACCTCACGGAAACTCCTTGCATCTTCTGGGTCCGAGTGAAATGCTGAGATTTGGCGAGAACATCAAAAGAGCAGCAAACCCCCCACTGTTAAGACATGGATTCGGATCTATTTCATTTTTTCCCCCAATTAACGCCGCGGAGCTTTGGGGAAGCGGATGGAGGGTTCTGAACCTGCGATGCATTTGTGGGGCCACTTGGGGGGGGGAACGGAAGCCAACGGCGTCATAACCTCGGGCGCATCATGCATGAGAAAACGGGGAACACGGGCATGGGCTTTAACGGTGCGAGCGTACGCCATATACCTCCACTAAGGTCACTCTCAGGGCACTGACAAGTGAGGGCTCAATATCCACCAGCTGAACGGCACTAAAACTCTGAATGTCAAAAGTGGCACAAGGACAAGACACACACACACACACAGACACAGACACACACACACACAACACGGTTAGAACTGCAAGGCAAACAACAGGTCAATACGGTTAGTCAAAGAAAATGCAACCCAGGGTTTCTCAGCCTTGGCGTAAAACCATTTGCAGGAGAGGTCGGATAAAACAGGCAACTTTTGCGGCTTGGCGGGCTGGCACAGGGAGGAGGGGGGGAAGGGGGGGGAAACCAGGCCCTGCGTTCGGCGGGCCGGCGCACCCACACGCAACCAGCTTGAGTTGCACAGATGGAAGGCTGGCGCACATGCAAATGCGTGGCACGACAAAACCGCGCTCGACTAAAGCGCGCCCGATTAAACCGCGTCGCTGACGTCATCCACAGGGCGACAACAGCCAGCGCGGAGAAAGAAGGGCGCTTTAAATAGCGCTTTGAAAGCAAGCCGATTCAACTTAAGGTAAGGGTTAGGTTTAGGGTTAGGTTTAGGGTTAGGTTTAAGGTTAGGTTTAGGGTTAGGGTTAGGTTTAGGGTTAGGTTTAGGGTTAGGGGTTAGGTTTAGGGGTTAATTTTAGGTTTAGCGTTTACAGCGTGCTTCTGTCTCCGCGCTGTTGTCGCCCTGTGATGACGTCAGCTACGCGGTTTCGTCGAGCGCGCTTTAGTCGAACGCGGTTTTGTGGTAGAACCATGCAAATGCGGGCAGAGTCTGCCTCGTTGAAGTGTGCGCCAACGGCTGCATGCCAGCCTGCCACTCATGGGGCCCAGTTCTGAATAGGTCCGGTCGTGGCCCGTGGCCTCCTGAGATCCACCCCAGGCTTTTCTCTTCCAGGATGGGAAACAAAGAAGCCCAAACTATAACACAGGTAGAATCCTCGACTTACAGCCGCAAGCGAGCTCAAAATTCCATATCGCTAAGCGAGATGTAGGTTGTCGTAAAGGGGGCCCTCGCTCCGTTTTACGACTTTCCTTGCCACGGTTGTTAAGCGAATCACTGCAGCCGTTAAGTTGGCAACACGGCTGTGAGGTAAATCCGGCTCCCGGATTGACTTTGTTCGTCGGGAGGTCGCAAAAAGGGGATTGCGTGACCCCGGGGACACGGCGACTGTCATAAATCTGAGTCGGTTGCCGAGCCTTTGAATTTCGATTGCGTGACCGCTACAGGGGATGCGGCAATCGGTCGTTAAGTGTGAAAAACCGCCGCGAGTCATTTTTCAGTGCCGTTGTAACTTTGAGTGGTCACTAAACGAAAGGTTGTAAGTAGAGGACCATGGACAGTCCTCGACTTACGCCCATGATTGAGCCCAACATCACTGTTGCTAGGTGAGACGTTTGTAAAGTGAGTTTTGCTCCATTTTACGACCTTTCTTGTCACAGTTGTTAAGGGAATTAGCACAGTTGTTAAGCTAGTAAGACGGTCGTTAAGTGAATCTGGCTTCCCCATTGATAGAAGGCTGCAAAAGGAGGTCATGCGACCCTGGAACCGTCATAAATATGAACCAGTTGCCAAGTGTCCAAATTTTGATCACCTGGCCATGAGGATGCTGGAAAAATCAAACAAACAACGGACACAAGTCCCCTTTTTTCAGTGCTGTCGTAACTTTGAATGGCCACTAAAGGGACTGTTGTAAGTCGAGGACTACCTGTATCAAGATTTCAAGCTTGCCATTTGTAAGGAGGCCGCCCGTGTTTTACCTGACTCCCCTCAAACGCAGCATTCAATCAAGGCCCACCTGTTCCCCCCACCATTTTATTTTCTCGCTGGGCTAAGGACAAGTTTTGCAAAAGCTTTAAAACCTATTTTATTTATTTATTGAATTTATTTGCCACCCATCTCGTAACAAACGGCTTCCAGCGTTATTCTTGGCTTTTAAATCAGTGCTTCCTGTCGCTTAGAAATGAAACTAAATGGGAGAAATAAAACAAAACCCAGGGGAAAAAAATCACTATTTATTTTTTGTTAGCCATCTGGGGACACCGATGGAGTCGGGAGATGCGTGAGCTTGCAAATATTTCGAGGCGTAAATCTTTTAAATATAAATTGGAGTTAATTCTTGGAAACAAAGCAGATAATCGCTTTTTTTAACGGCTAATTAGTTTTTAGCCCATCTTTGGTCGTAAATCGTGCTCAACATAAACAATTTCTGCAGAGGTTCTAGAATGCGGAACAAGGCAATAGGCTGGAAAATACACACACACACACACACACACACACACACACACAGAGACACAAAAGTTCCTTTAAATAATCAGAGGAATGGTTTTTCTGATGATCCTCTGAATAATCAGATTAATTTGACAGGTTAAGGAGAAGGTCTCATCCCAGCACCGTCGCTCTCCTTAGTTCTAGCTTTTTCGTAGCCTTTTAAAATGTTAATTCTTTTTGTGTGTATCTTTTTAAGCCACCCGGAATCGCTTTATCAGTGAGAGGGGTGGCATAGAAATTTAACAAGTAAATAAATAAAACAGCGGCTTTGAAAGCAAGGAATATTACCGGCTATTAAGCCGAATTAAGCAAAATCCGTTTCTTTCTTTTCCCCATATAACTGGCTAAAATAAAACCAGTGAAAAAAGAGCTAAAATGATCCCCATTTCAGATCAAAAGGGCCACTTAAAGAGGGGGCTGTTCATTTAGATCTCTGCAAACAGGTGGGGGGGGGTTGAAGGAGGAGTATGGTAACGCACCCCATTTCTTTGGGGAGTATTTCTCAACTTTAGCAACTTTAAGAGAGGTGGGACTTCAACTCCCAGAATCCCTCAGCCAGCAAGGGGATCTATGGCCCTTTCACGACTGGTGGACTTCATCTCCCAGAATCCCTCAGCCAGCATGGGGGACTATGGCCCTTTTATGACTGGTGGACTTCATCTCCCAGAATCCCTCAGCCAGCAAGGGGATCTATGGCCCTTTCATGACTGGTGGACTTCATCTCCCAGAATCCCTCAGCCAGCAAGGGGATCTATGGCCCTTTTATGACTGGTGGACTTCATCTCCCAGAATCCCTCAACCAGCATGGGGATCTATGGCCCTTTCATGACTGGTGGACTTCATCTCCCAGAATCCCTCAGCCAGCAAGGGGATCTATGGCCCTTTTTATGACTGGTGGACTTCATCTCCCAGAATCCCTCAGCCAGCAAGGGGATCTATGGCCCTTTTTATGACTGATGGACTTCATCTCCCAGAATCCCTCAACCAGCATGGGGATCTATGGCCCTTTTTATGACTGGTGGACTTCAACTCCCAGAATCCCTCAACCAGCATGGGGATCTATGGCCCTGTCATGACTGGTGGACTTCATCTCCCAGAATCCCTCAGCCAGCAAGGGGAATTTAATTAGAGGATCTGGTTTTGTAAAAATTTTTTCCCTCCCAGGGATTCATGTAAAAATCTGTCTCCAACTGTTGTTGTTGTGTTTTGGGGTGGGGTTTTTTTGGTGGGGGGTCTTGTTCTCCTTGCAGAATGGAAGGAGCCCTCGAAAAGCGCGTACACAGAAACACACAAAAGGAAGCCACGGCGGGGTGGTTCAAAGCGGGCTTACGGTGTCGCTGTCGCACGGCTGAAACTGGAAGGACTGCGGCTTGTGAAAGACTGAGTTTTCTTGCAAGAAGAGCTGAAAATTGTAATCGCGCACTACCTGAAAAAAGAGAAGAAGCAGACGCGTTTAACACCTGTGTCGGAAATCGCGAAGGAGCAAGACAGGCAAGTCCTCGACTTACAACGGTTCGTTTAGTGACCGGCAATCCAGTAGCGGTTGTAATCCACTCGCTCTCCTCCCAAAGAGCTTCCTTTTCCAAATTAATTTGAATTTCCAAAATTGCGTCTAATCCCATTCTATCCTTTTTCTTTAATAATCGCCATCTTCATTTAACCACCACCCCGCCCTATTCTTTTGGGGGTGGAGTCTGAATGGAGCAAGCAGAATATTTGAATGGCCAGATGCCGTTCCTGTTGCCAATGCGGAGTTTTCTTCAGCAGGTACAGTATATTCTCATTGTTCGAAGTTACGACAGCACTGGAAAAATGTGACTTATGGACATTTTTCACACTTACCACCGCTGCAGCATCCCTATGGTCACGTGATCAAAATTCAGACTCTTGGCAGCTGACTCGTATTTATGACGGTCGCAGCGTCCCTGGGTCATGTGATTGCGACCTTCTGACAAGCAAAATTGATGGTGAAACCAGATTCGCTTAGCAACCGTGTTGCAAACTTAACAACTGCCGTGATTCTGTTAACAACCGCGGCAGGAGAAGTCGTAAAATGGGGCAAAATTCACTTGTCTCGCTTAGCGATGGAAATTCTGGGCTCCACTGTGGTCGTATGTCGAGGGACTTCCTGTACAGGGAGTCCTTCAATTGCGACCGCAATTGGGATATTGCAAGTCCCGTCGCTAAGCAGAGTGTTTGTTACAGGAGACATTTCCGATTTTATGGTCATTTCTGCGATTGTCGTTAAGAGAGCCACACAGTCCTTAAGTGAACCTGCCTTCCCCACTGACTTTGTAGGTCACAACTGGAGATCATGTGATTCTCCAGGATGTTGCAACCGTCATAAATACATTCCAAGGGTCTGGGTTTTGATCATGTGACATGGGAACGCTGCAACGGTCGTAAATGTGAGGATCATTATACGCCACCTTTTATTCAGCACCGCTGTGAATTCAATTGGTCACTAAATGAATGGTCGTAAATCGAGGACTTACCTGCGGTAAAGTTATTAAAACAACACATTTCTACAATTACACTGCATGTGGACAATGGACAGATTGAGTGGCGCGGTGGCCTAGAGGTGGCGCTCTCGCCTCACAATCAGGAGGCTGTGAGTTCGATCCTTAGGGAGAGGCAGATATTTCTCTCTCTCTCTCTCTGGGCACAATGAGAATAATATATCTGATGAACAAAACTCCTCATTGGCGACAGGAAGGGTGTCTGGCACTCAGGTCCATTCAGTTGTCCAGACTCCACCCCGCAAGGGATTATGGGGTCATTAAAAGGAAATGATGATGATGATAACAATGGATAGATTCTTTTTTTTAAAAAAATATACTTTTTTATTTTTCAATTTCATAACATACAATCACATGTATACTATTACATAGCCAATATCCTATTGTATTAAGTAGTAATTACATCAGTTCCTCTTGTCATCAACGCCCAGAAAGATAAAAACCCATTATTAGCTCTTCTGCTCTCCATACACCTCTTTCTTCTACCTCTCTACCTCCTTTCTTCCCTCCATCATCCTTTCCTACTCTACTTCCCCTTCCTTTCTCCTTCTCCTCTCTTCCTTCCACTCCTCCTTATCCTCCTCATCTTCCCCCCTTACCCTCTCTCCTATCCCTCTCTTCCTATCTTTCTTCTCTCCTCTGCTTCCCACTCTTCTACATCCTTTCTTCCCTCCATCATCCTTTTCTACTCTACTTCCCCTTCCTTTCTCCTTCTCCTCTCTCTTCATTCCACTCCTCCTTATCCTCCTCATCTTCCCCCCTTACCTTCTCTCCTATCCCTCTCTTCCTATCTTTCTTCTCTCCTCTGTTTCCCACTCTTCCTCTCTCCTATCCCTCTCTTCCCATCTTTCTTCTCCCCTGTTTCCCACTCTTCCTCTCATTGGTGTATTTCAGCTTCTGAGCAAACTCCATTCTATGTTGATGGTATTTATGCTTCCACATCAATATACTTAACAATGGACAGATTCTTAAATACATGCTAAGTGAAATTTTATAAAATAAATGTTCTTAAATTTTAAAATGTTCTTAAATAAAAAGGCAACCCAGAAAACACTCCTATTTATTTATTTTTATTCTAAAAATCCCTACCCGACCAACTGCTCAATGGCAGGAAATAATTATGGCGCCTTTAAAAATAAAATAAAATATGTGCCTGTGTTTTTTAATGCCTGTATCGGGTCTTTAATCTCTCTAAAAGAAGGCTCTGCTGTGGAACTTGTGTTTATAACTGTCACCATCGTAATGAAAAAGAAGATTCCGCCTCAGGTTAAAATGAAATAACAGGAAAATAAAATCCATGCAGGTTTTACCGCACCGTGGTTATCCAAACACCTGGAAAAAAAGCATAGAGGGGGCACGACTGTCAACCTCCCTAGTAAATCGTTTTAAGGTGAAGAAAAGAGGATTCGTTTAACATTTGGGGAATCCAATAGCTGTTGTATTCTACTCTCTCTCTTTCCAAAGATCTCCCTTTTCCAAATTAATTTGAATTTACAAAATTGTGTCTAATCCGATATTGTCTGTTTTGTTTAATCAGCATCATCATCATCTTCATTTAACGATCCCATAATCCCTTGCGGGACAACTTAATGGAGCTAGCAGAGAGTTTTACTGGCCGGATGCTCTTCCTGTCGCCAGTGAGGAGTTTTGTTCAGCAGATACTATATATTCTCATTGTGCCCAGAGAGAGAAATATCTGCCTTTACCCAGGATCGAACTCCCAGCCTTCTGATTGTGAGGCGAGAGCTCCGCCTCTAGGCCACTGTAACCACTCAATTTTGTTTAATAATAAGTGGACTGAAAGTACTTCACAACTGCAGTAACATCCAATTCAAAACACGAAAGCAACTGAACAATATTTAAATAAAACATTTATGGGATAATAAAATTAAAATAGTTTTTTGCATAGCTTAAGATAGTTTATTTGGTTTTCATTCGACACACAAGTGATTGGATTGGAATTGATGGAACACACCCATCCTGGTCGATTTTGGTCCGTCGCTCTGTGGAACATAGACATAGGTGGCCCTCGACTTACAACCGCAATTCAGCCCCCAAATTTCTGCTGCTAAGCGAGACGGCTGTTAACTGAGCTCTGTCCCATTTTGCGACCTTTCTTGCCACGGTTGTTCAGTGGATCACCGCATGTTGTTAAGTTAGCCACACGGTCGTTAAGTGAATCGGGCAAGAGGGGATTGCATGACCCCGGGGACGCTGCGAGCGTCATAAGTACGTTGCCAAGCGATCAAATTTTGATCATGTGATCGTGGGGATGCGGCAACGGTCGTTAAGTGTGAAAAGCAGTCATAAGTCGCTTTCTTTCAGTGCCGTTGTAACTTTGAACGGTCACTAAATGAATTGCCGTTATGGCGAGGACTAACTGTATAGCAAGTAGGTGATATCAATATCCCGCAGGAACATTTGAAATATTTAACGGTCATCCCCAACATGGAGTAAGATCACATTTTACCTGGTGGGTCCCAATTAGTGACATGCTAGCTACGTTCTGGAGCATAAAAGGAAACAACGAGAAAGATTGTAAAGGAAGGAAGAAGATACACCCAATAGTAAGAAAAAGCAGTTTAGAGTTTGGGATAAAAGGCTCACTAGGAAGAAACCAGATATTTAGAAATTACTATGTGGAGAATGTAAAGGAGAGGTATGTGATTTACTCTTTTACATAACAATTAAACTGAGTTGCTAATTGATTGAATATGATCATGGAAAGATAATCAAATATAGGTTAAAATACATGAAATATGGATACACATAGAACTTTTAAGAAGATAAATAAAAGTGAGGTGCGTATGGCTTGTTATTTTATATAGCAGATCAACGGAATTGTAATAAGCATTGAACAGCGAGGATTTAAAGGTAATTAAATGTAAGCTAAATAAAGATATGGAAAAATGGAGGGGGAACTCGAAACATACTTATAATGGGAAATTATTGAGATTATAAAGACAGAACTAAAAATTTGGGGCGTGTAATGATCCATAACTATGCAATATTATGATGAGAATAGCTGGAAATTGTAACCAGGTTCACATTTCAACCAAAAATAAGTTTTTTTTGGGGGGATTTAAAAGTATAATTACTATATATGTATACTTTTCTTTTTTTTTTAAAAAAAAAGGAGGATATATGTTAAAATTAAAGATGTTTATTGAAATTGGGGGAAATAAAGAAAGATTGTGAAGAACAGTTTACCATAGTCACAAAAACAAACGGCAGAGATAATGGGTTATAAGACAGGCTGTCTTCAACTTACGACCACAATTGAGCCAGAAATTTCCACTGCTAAGCAAAGCAGAGTGAGTTCTGTCCCATTTAATGACTTTTTTTTGGCCGTAGTTGTCGAGAAAATTACCGCGGTTAAGTAAACCAGGTGGTCGTTAAACGAATCAGGTGGTCGTTAAGCAAACCAGGCTCCCCCCTGGTTTGAAACCGGCTGGGAAGGTTGCAAATGGAGATCCCCCCCGCCCCAGGATGAGGCAACCGTCATAAGTACATGCCAGTTGCCAGTTGCCTGGATTTTCTGATCATGTGACCATGGGGAATGCTGTGACGGTCGTACGTGCGAGGACTGGTTGTGGATTGCCTTTTTTAGTGCCTTTGTAACTTCAAAGGGTCGCTGGACTCTGATCACGTGACCAGGAGGGATGCTGTGGCGGTCGCTGGTCCCTTATTTCAGCACCGTCATAACTTTGAACGGCCACTCAATGATATGGCCGTAAGTCGAGGACTCCCGGAACAGCTCCCTTCCCAACTGCACCACCTCCAGGTGCTTATGCCAACACCGAACCTGTGGCATTTGCCCGCTTCCCTGAACTTCACGCCTGCCTTTTTTTTTTACCCATTTCTGAACGACCTTCAAGATCAGACAAAAAACAAATAAATCAGATTTTTTGGAGATTGCAAAACTTACCCGACTTGAAGTTTCCAAAAGAAATTGGAATGTGCTTTGTACAGATTGGCATATTTCTAATTCAGTCCTGCTGAATACCATTAAATAATCCTTAAGGTGGTCATATACATTGCCATCAACAGCCTGGAAATAAAGGAAATAAAAGGAAATAAAAAACAGAAATTAATTATTAGTGACCAAGAAAAAGCCATCAAGATGAATCAATCGACAGTGATTATGATTACCGAAAGTCCCCGACTTACGACCACAATTTGAGCCTAAAATGCCGGTGGCTTAGTGAGTTAGTGCCCCCCAAAAGCGAATTTTGCCCCATTTCTGCACCTTTCCTTGCCGCCGTTAAGTTAATCGCGGCAGTTGTTAAGTCAGTAACACGGTTGTTAAGTGGATCGGGCTTCCCCACTGCTTGCAAAGGGGATCACATGACCCTGGGACACTGCGTCCGTCGTAAATATGAGTCAGTTGCCAAGTTTGATCACATGACCATGGGGATGCTTCAACGGCCGTGGGGGTAAGTCACTTTTTTCTGTGCCCCCGTTAACTGTGAATGGCCACTGAACGAACTGTCGTAAATCGAGGATACCAGCGTTCGGTCCAGAGATGGCAAACACCGGTTTTTATCGCTTGTTCTGGCCCGTGGATTGAATGGCTTTTTAAAACGAATTCTTTCATTTTTCAAATCCTTTTAATTTTATCGATCACCCAGAAGCTTAATAAGTGGATGCTTAACATTCCCTTGTCGTTTTTTTTGTCGATGGGAAGCCTCGGTGTTTAAACATTGTGCAATCGAGCGCCCCATTAAAACAGCTGCGCATCATGTTCGGGGCTGCTCGAAGCATCTGCCTACAACCGTGCGCTCCACATGAAAAGCTGGAATTTTTGGAATCACATAAAGACACACGGAGGCCTTTTCTAGCGTTGCCGGCAGATTTCCTGTGTTGGGAAGAGGCTCACGATGGGAATTGAAGCATGCAACAGTGCTTGAGTTACGACCGCAAATCGAAAGCAGAATCTCCACTGCTACGCAAAGACAGTTCTTAAGTGAGTCGTGCCCGATTCTATGACCTTTCTGCCACAGTTGTTAAGTGAATCGTGCGGTCGTTAAAGCAAATCCGGCTCCCCCTCCATTGACGCTGTTTGGCGGGAGCCAGCTAGGAAGGTTGCAAACGGTGATCACTTATTTAGTTTAATTTATACAATAGCAGAGTTGGAAGGGACCTTGGAGGTCTTCTAGTCCAACCCCTTGCTCAGGCAGGAAACCCTATACCGTTTCAGACAAATGGCTATCCAACATCTTCTTAAAGACTTCCACTGTTGGGGCATTCACAACTTCTGGAGGCAACTTCTGTTCTACTGATTAATTGTTCTAACTGTCAGGAAATTTCTCCTCGGTTCTAAGTTGCTTCTCTCCTTGATTAGTTTCCACCCATTGTTTCTTGTTCTACCCTCAGGTGCCTTGGAGAATAGTTTGACTCCCTCTTCTTTGTGGCAACCCCTGAGATATTGGAAGACAGCTATCATGTCTCCCCTGGTCCTTCTTTTAATTAAACTAGCCATGCCCAGTTCCTGCAACCGTTCTTCATATGTTTTAGCCTCCAGTCCCCTAATCCTCTTTGTTGCTCTTCTCTGCACTCTTTCCAGAGTCTCCACATCTTTTCTACATCGTGGCGACCAAAACTGGATGCAAATATTCCAAGTGTGGCCTTACCAAGGCCTTATAAAGTGGTATTAACCCTTCACGTGATCTTGATTCTCTCCCTCTGTTGATGCAGCCTAGAACTGTGTTGGCTTTTTTGGCAGCTGCTGCACACGGCTGGCTCCTATTTAAATGCTTGTCCACTAGGACTCCGAGATCCCTCTCACAGTTACTACTGTTGAGCAAGGTACCACCTATACTGTACCTGTGCATTTCGTTTTCCTTGCCTAAATGTAGAACCTTTACTCTTACTCAATAAATTTACTTCACTGTCACTGCACACAGTACAACAAAATGAAATGCCGTCTTCAGTGTACATTAAAACTATAAAAATAAAAACACAAACATACAACCTTCATGTTTTGTATAACTGAAATTGAAAACCCAATACTGCACTATACCCGTGATGGCAAACCTATGGCACGCAGAGCCCTCTCTGTTGGCATACGTGCCATCGCCAGCTGCTCTTCTGGTTTCTGGAGTGCACATGCACAGCTGGTCTTCGCGGGCACTGGAGCGCCGGGAAAAGGCCCCAAAACCAGCCAAAAAAACTGGCCGTTTTCCAGGCCTTTTTTGGGGGAGGGGGGTTTCCAGGTCAAAAACAGCCCGAAAAAGGCCTGAAAACGGTCCACCTCCCCCCAAAAACAGGCATGCGTGCCTCCATCAAGAGCCGAGGTGGCACAGTGGTTAAATGCAGCACTGCAGGCTACTTCAGCTGAACTGCAGTTCTGCAGTTCGGCGGTTCAAATCTCACCGGCTCAAGGTTGATTCAGCCTTCCATCCTTCCGAGGTGGGTAAAATGAGGACCCGGATTGTTGTTGGGGGCGATATGCCGACTCTGTAAACCGCTTAGAGAGGGCCGAAAGCCCTATGAAGCGGTATATAAGTCTAACTGCTATTGCTATTGCTAATAACCAAGCTCCCAACTCCATTGTTCGTGGGATTAAAATACTTTTACTGGTTATGAAAAGATAGCAGCGAAAGTAAAGCAAGATCTGAAGCTAGAAAGGCGCGAACAAGTTCATATCAAATGATAGCCCAGCCTCCTCCCTCTAATGACCCCCACCCCAGTGTCCAATCTGCAGCTCCCTTAGGTGTCATCTCCAAAAGGCGTCATCATGTAGGTGTGCAGGAGGGTTGGCCTTGACCAGATCTAAGCACCGGCCCACCAGCATGCGCAGAAGATGGTGAGAAGAACACTCCCTTTTCCGCATCATCTCCTGGATCACCTGGATATCTCTGTGACCGCCTCCTGCAGCGTCCAATAAAATCGCACAGGGCGGGCCTTCTCCGGGTACCGTCAGCCACATGATGCCGTCTGGCGGTTCCCCAGGGAAGAGCCTTCTCTGTTGCTGCCCCGGCCCTGTGGAACGAGCTACCCCCTGAGATCCGGACCCTCCCCACTCCCCTGGCCTTCCGTAAGACTGTTAAGACCTGGCTGTTTCGGCAGGCCTGGGGCTGTTGAGCTTGACTAAACTTCAGCCCCCATTATAACTGAGTGCATATTGTGTTTTTTTCTGGTTTTAAACTGTATTGTTTTGGTGTTTTTAATTTTTTTAAATATTTTAATTGCTTTTATGTAAGCCGCCCGGAGTCCTTCGGGATTGGGCAGCATACAAATCTATTAAAAATTACAAATCTCCTGTACCATTTATTCCCACCCCAAATACCATGCCCCCCCACCCTCCCCTTATCTATGGCAGCCGATCGCCAGTAAACGAAGCAGAGGCTGACATCTGCATTGGGACAGAAGCTGTTTTTCAGCCTTTCTGTCCTTCTTTTTATTATCCTGTACCGGCTGCCCGATGGTAATAGTTCAAAAAAAAAAAAAAAGGATGCCCAGGATGAGATGGATCTTTGAGAAGGTTTTGAACTTCCTTAAGGCAGCGGGGGGCTCTAAAGCTCTTCCAAAGAGGGGAGGGGGCAACCCAGGATCCTCTGGGCAATGATGCTCGCCCTCTGGAGCTCTGTGCAATTGGCAAACCAGACAGCAAGTTAAAAATCCACACTGTACACGGGAAAAAGGAATGCGCATCCGTGCGCCCGGCGCCCTCTTGAATGGCAGCTGGAACTTTGAATCCTGGGACATTGCGACCGTCGTGAATACAAGACAGTTGTCGGAACTCCGATCATCGGTCCTAAACGGCTTTTCTCCCAAGCCGTGGAATGGTCACTAAACAAATCGTTGCGATTGTGGGTGCACCTCGGTACACCCACGTTACACCTATCCTCCGCGAGCTGCACTGGTTACCGATTGGTCTCCGGATACGCTTCAAGGTGCTAGTCGTCACTTATAAAGCCCTTCATGGTATTGGACCTGGGTACTTGAGAGACCGCCTGCTGCCAATTACCTCCCAAAGACCCATTAGATCCCACAGATTAGGCCTCCTCCGGGTTCCATCTACCAGCCAATGCCATCTGGCTACTACCCGGGGGAGGGCCTTCTCTGTGGCGGCTCCGGCCCTTTGGAACGAGCTCCCCGCAGAGATTCGGACCCTCACCTCTCTCCAGGCCTTCCAAAAAGCCGTTAAAACCTGGCTGTGTCGGCAGGCCTGGGGTTGATGAGTTCCCTTCCCCTCTCGAATCGTGTGGCTGTTGGTTGTTTTAAATGCCCTGTACTTTTGTTGTAGTTTTGTGTTTCCCTTCCCCTCCTTGGGTTTGTGCGCCGCCCTGAGTCCCGCCGGGAATAGGGCGGCATATAAATAAAATGAACCTTGAACCTCGAGGACTACCTGCAAATCCTCCTTTCGCCCTACCCAGCGAGTGACTTCAAGGTGAATCTCCACCGGAGCTAGGTAGTCCGTACAGGTAGTCCTCGACTTAAGACCAACGACGGAGTCCAACGTTTCTGCTGCTTCAGTAGAAACATTTGCTCGGTGAATTTGGCTTCGCGTTACCATCTTTCTTGCCGTCGTCGTTAAATGAATTGCTGCGGCTGCTGAATCTGCTTAAGGCGGACGTGAAGTGAGTCTGGCTTCCCCCGGGACTCAAAAAGGGACCCCCGTCATAAAGACGAGTCAGTTGCCAAGCGTCTGAATTCTGATCACGTCGAGCACGGGGAGGGTGCAACGGTTGTTAAGTCTGAAAAACGGCCGTGAGTCGCATTTTAGCTTCCAACGGTCACTAAGCGAATCACTGCAAGTCGAGGACTCCCTGTGTTTCATGGGGGTCCGTGCAAAAGCCGAGGAGTGAGATCAAATCAAAGGCAATGCCGAGCTGGGCTTCCCCGTGTGGCCTGTGGACGTCCATCTTCATTAAGCCAAGAACAGGAAATCCAGCGTTTAAATTCTGTTTAAACGAAGCCGCTAATAAGAGGGTTGGAGCCCCGTTTAATTCGCTGTTTCCAAACTTGTGTCCCGAACTGCCACTTTGTCGTCATGAAATGACAATGATTTAGAGCTCTTAAAGACAAGGCAGGCAAGGTGGAAATGAGAGGCCTGGCCTCACGCTATTTTGAGCCACGGAACTCAAACCGGCAAGCTCGGAAGAGTTCCCCAACTTTTTTGCTCGCTCGAAATCAGAGCTGGTAGGTTTGGGACAAAGTGCTCGTCAAAGGGCCTCTGGATCGTGTCAGCAGGGAAACACTTAAGCTGATGAGTAGCACACATCTGGCAGACAAGCAGCTGAGATAATAAAAGGACATGGGCAGAAAAACATTTCACAATTCGCGAGAGAGAGGAAGCCTCTTTTAGAAGCAAACCAGCAGGTGAATTTAACAGAATAACAGGGCTGGAAGGGACCTTGGAGGTCTTCTAGTCCAACCCCCTGCTCAGGCAAGAGACCTTACATTATTTGAGGAAAATGGTTGTCCAACATCTTTAAAGCCTCCAGTGATGAAGCACCTACAATTTCTGGTGGCAAGTTATTCCACTAATTAATTGTTCTCCCCATTAGGAAGTTTCTCCTTATTTCCATCCAGGAATCTCTCCTTGATCAGTTTCCATCCATTATTCCTTGTCTGGCCTTCGGGGGCTTTGGAGAATAGCTTGATCCCCTCCTCTCTGGGACAGCCCCTCAAATATTGGAAGGTTGCTATCCTGTCTTCCCTGGTCCTTCTCTTCCCTAGACTAGCCATGCCCAGTTCCTGCAACCGTTCATCATATTTAATCTTATTTTGCTGACCTTGGCAGGATGGAATGCCGAGTCCATCTTGAGTTGGTCTGAATCGAACTGCTGGCAATGGGCAGAGTTAGTCTGCAATACTGCATTCTGACCACTGGGCCACCACGCCGCCCAAAGGAGGAGGTGGGGAAGGAAGAGGAAGGAGAAGGAAAAGGGGAAGGGAAGGAAGGAGGGAAAGAATGCAAGAGAAAAGAAAAGGGAAAAGGAAGGAAGTGGAGGAGGAAGGAGAAGGAGAAAAAAAGGGAAGGGGAAAGGGAAGGAAGAGAGGAAGGAATAGCACTTAGACTTATACACCGCTTTCTAGCCCTCTCTTAGCTGTTTATAGAGCCAGCATATTCCCCCCCACCAACAATCTGGGTCCTCATTTCACCGACCTCGGAAGAAAGGACGGAAGGCTGAGTCAACCTTGCGCGCCACCAATTCATCACCTGACGTAACTACTCTTCAATTGCTCCTTTTTGTTTTGACACTGAAATGTTGCACCTGGTTTCTGGACCACTCCCCATTACGGCGAAGAGAAATCGGCTGCCAAAAACCACTTCCTAAATCTGAAACAAAACTTATCAGCCGTGGGATTCAGGTTTCACGAAGCCGCACGGGCAGGAAATGAAGAAACAGCACGAAGAGAAGTCAGTACACCACCAAATTTATCCAAAAAAAGGAAAAGAAAAAAAAAGCAGGTCACAACGGCAGCTAAAAACCGTATTTCTTTCTCCCTATTTGAGCTGCGATTGGAAGTCTTGTGTTTTGCAAGGAACTAAAGGACAGCAAATATTTGTTTTTACCATTGCTTTCATACTTTCTTCACTCACGTCACAAAGTCCACTTAACGCCTTAGTCCGATTTATCTATTCTTTGTTTAGATATCCTGCAAGGGTGGCATAAAAGCCGATGATTTTTACAAGAAATCAATCAATAAATAAAACAGGACTTTTTAAAAAATTTAAATCTTTTTTTTAAAATTTAAATCAGATTTTATTTTTATCGAATTTGTTTTAATAAAATGCTTTGGGAGTAAAAAATCTATCTAAAGGTAGTTTTCTATTTAAGAGACATTCATAATTTATTCAGCCTGAAATGGAGCTTAGTTATGTAGCACGAGGAGGCTGTATATAATCTGCAATATTGGGAATGTCGGTGAGTCAAGAACGGGTCAGAGGAGGATGCGGGAGAGAGATGACACCTGCCCTTTAAAAATAATGATTTAAATCGAGTTGATTTAAATCAAGCCTTTTTACTAGTGATTTAAATCATCAACTTGATTTAAATCAAATCCACCCTGCCTCCTGCCTTTATTATTATTATTTTAACAAATAACTCAAGGCAGTGAACATGGAGAGATGGGATAACCATTTGTCTGAATTGGTGTAGGGCAGTGGTTCCCAAACTTGGCAACTTTAAGACTTGTGGACTTCAACTCCCAGAAGAGCTGGCTGGAGAATTCACGCGAAGGGTTAATACCACTTTATAAGGCCTTGGGAAGGCCACACTTGGAATACGGCATCCAGTTTTGGTCACCATGATGTAGAAAAGATGTGGAGACTCCGGAAAGAGTGCAGATACAACACAAATGTAAGAAAGGCAACAGTAAAAATATTGGGCTTTCTGTCTGGATGGTCTCTTGTGACGAGCCGATGGACAGAGAATGGAAGCAGTGGACTTCCTCACATATTTGGGCATACCAGGGGTTGTAACTTTAAATACACACACACACACAATATATATATATATATATATATATATATATATATATATATGTGTGTGTGTGTGTGTGTGTGTGTGTGTGTGTGTGTGTGTGTGTGTGTGTGTGTGTGTGTGTGTGTGTGTGTGTGTTTGTGTGTATATGTTTATATATATATATATATACTCAAGAGAAATTAAACTTATTAGAGGTAAACAGCCAATACACTAGATAGATAAGCAAAAGATAATCAAATAAGAGGGTTAAAATGGTGAAACATAAGTGAAACATATTAGAAGGGGAAACAGTATAAAGAGAATTGTACCGATTTGAAACTGCTATAAGAAGGAATATGAAGTTCCAGTGCATTGTGCAATTGTAGTCTATGTCTAAGGGTGGGGGGTTTTTTTGTATTTGTATGTTTGAAAATTTAAAAAAAAAATAAAGAAAAAAGAGTAGGAGACAAGGAGAAAAAGAAAGCTGAAGAAAAATAAGAGAACAAGAGTTGAGTTAAGAGAAAATGGTTAGGAAAGGGGGAAGGTAAAAATAAACATATTGGTAGAAAATGAAATACGTTGATACCGTTGACGAAATATAGTTAAATAAGATAATATTGTCAAGTGTGGATAACGAATTAAGTAAAAAGCTCATTATATTAAAATGGAATTTGATGACATATGCTGCATACAGAAACTAGAAATA
Source organism: Thamnophis sirtalis (assembly GCF_051295495.1). NCBI lineage: Eukaryota > Metazoa > Chordata > Lepidosauria > Squamata > Natricidae > Thamnophis > Thamnophis sirtalis. The sequence goes on along the minus strand of NW_028261388.1, from coordinate 2,800,158 downwards.
ACAAATGGAAAAACGAAGCGACAAAGTTGGTATACTTTTTTTCTGAAAGGGCGAAAAATGGTTTTGTTTATTTGTTAAGAAAAAGTTTGAAGTTTGAAGTTTTGTTTTATTTATATGCCGCCCTATTCCCTTTGCAGGGACTCAGGGCGGCGAACAACTCAAACGGGGAAGGGGACATACAATACAAGACACGTATTTAAAATAACCAACAACCATTTAAATTTAAGATGGCAATAGGGTAAGAAAATGTGGGGCTGAATGAGAAATGATAATGTGATGTAAAATTAATTAGGCATACTTTTGTTGGTAAAGAGGTTTTAAAATTTGTAACCAAAAATAAAAAACTTTATACAAAAAAAAGAGAGAGAGAGAGAGGCAGGGACAGATACCATCCTGTGGATAAATCCTGACACTTGCAAATTTTATTTAATTTTTAAATGAATAGCAATAGCAATAGCAGTTAGACTTATATACCGCTTCATAGGGCTTTCAGCCCTCTCTAAGCGGTTTACAGAGTCGGCATATCGCCCCCAACAATCCGGGTCCTCATTTTACCCACCTCGGAAGGATGGAAGGCTGAGTCAACCTTGAGCCCGTGAGATTTGAACCGCCGAACTGCCGAACTAGCAGTCAGCTGAAGTGGCCTGCAGTACTGCACTCTACCCACTGCGCCACCTCGGCTGTTTGTTTTCTTGGGGGGGGGTGGGGTGTTCAGTGCTAAAGCCCTACAAACACTTAACAGATGAAGAGGTTACAGCAGGGATGAGATGATAAAATTCAGATTTAAGTGAAAAGGGGAGGCTAATTATCCCAGAAACTTTTCCAAGGGAAGGCGCAATAACCTTCTCTTTACCGCAGGTCACGGACAGAGGAGAGAAGGGGCGCTGGCTGGCGGAAGATGCAACTCACTCGTGCTGCAATCTGAAGAGATCGCAACCAGGGGAGGGGGGAAAAAAAAGAAAAAGAAAACGTGATTGCTTTTGAACCTAAATGAAAGGCAAGGGAACTTCAGAGGCTCCCATGGTTTATTCATGAAGGCAAAAGCTTAAACGCTACGCGGAGGAGGCTGGAGGGGGGGGGGGGCAGCCGGCTGGGGAACCGGGGTTAAGAATGCCCTGTAGGAATCTCTCTACAGTGCCAGGGAAATGAGAGAGATATCTTGAACAGAAATCTAACATTCAGGCAAGGCAGATGGGAGACGACCACGTAAAAAAGCCGACAAAGAAGGATCTTGGTTTTAAAAAAAATAAAAAATCCCTGAAAGTCTGAAATGGTGTGTAGGGTCTCCTGCCTGAGCAGGGGGTTGGACTAGAAGACCTCCAAGGCCCCTTCCAACTCTGTTATTCTGTTCTTATTCTATTCTATTCATTCTGTATTCTATTCCATTCCATTCCCTATTCTATTCTATTTTATTGTATTCTATTCTATTTTATTCTATTCTATTCTAATTCAATTCTTATTCCTAATTCTATTCTATTCCATTCACTCTATATTCCATTCCATTCCCTATTGTATTATTGTATTATATTGTATCTTATTCTATTCTATTTTATTGTATTCTATTCTATTCTAATTCAATTCTTATTCCTATTCCTATTATATTCCATTCACTCTATATTCCATTCCATTCCCTATTGTATTATTGTATTGTATTGTATCTTATTGTATTCTATTCTATTCTAATTCTAATTTTATTCTTATTCCTATTTTTAACTCTATTCTATTCCATTCACTCTGTATTCCATTCCATTCCCTATTGTATTATTGTATTGTATTGTATTGTATCTTATTCTATTCTATTTTATTGTATTGTATTGTATTCTAATTCTAATTCTAATTCAAATTCAATTCTTATTCCTATTCTATTCCATTCACTCTATATTCCATTCCATTCCCTATTGTATTATTGTATTGTATTGTATCTTATTGTATTCTATTCTATTCTAATTCTAATTTTATTCTTATTCCTATTTCTAACTCTATTCTATTCCATTCACTCTGTATTCCATTCCATTCTATTCCCTATTGTATTATTGTATTGTACTGTATTATATTGTATTCTAATTCTATTCTTATTCCTATTCTATTCTATTCCACTCACTCTGTATTCCATTCCCTATTGTATTGTATTGTATTGTATTCTAATTCTAATGTTATTCTCATTCCTATTCCTATTTCTAATACTATTCTATTCCATTCAACTGTTGTAAGTCAAGGACTAGCGGTGCTAAAATAAATCTCGTGATCCGTTCTTGTTTCCAAGCCCTGCACATCAGAACCACATCCTGGGTATTAAATGACCAGCATTTCCAGATTTATGGACTACATATAGGAAGGACAGAAATGAAAATAGCTCTCAGGGCGAGGCGGACGGTATTTTTCTGCTGTAATTATTATTAATATTTTGATTTGTTTTGAGGGGAAAGGAGGAGGAGGAGGAGGAGGAAGGAGAGTTAGCGTCTGTAAATTATTAAAGAGGCATGCAGGCTATCTAGGAAAAGTGACATTAAATTGATTTTTGGGTCCTCTTGCTCGCTGGCATGAATAATTTAGTCCGCCGTTGGAAAGGGCTGCCTGGCATGGAGCTTTTAAAAGCACTTGTCTCGGACGCCGCCGGTTCACCTTCAGAAAGAGAGTCCAGATGGAGGCAGGGATACAGAGCCGTAATCTGAGCTCTATCAATAAACAGTTTGCCCAATTTCGGCAAAGAGGTCGAATGGTCAGGAGGCCGAGCTTCCAAAGTAGCAACAAAAACGGTTGAGTTCTTTTCCAAGGGAAGAGCATTGGATCGGGAGCAATTTGTCCAGAATGCTGTAGGGAAGGGGTCTCCAACCTTGGCAACTTTAACACTTGTGGACTTCAATTACCACAATTCCTCAGCCAGCAGAGCTTAAAGTTGCCAAGGCGGGAGACCTCTGGAGTAGGAGCAGGGGTGAAATCAGTAGGTTCCGATAGGTGCTGGAGAACCGGTAGCCGAAATTTAAAGTAGTTTGGAGAACCGGCAAATGCCACCTCTGGCTGCCCAGAGTGGGGTGGGAAAGTATCCTCCCCCTGGAGTGGGGAGGGAATAGAGATTTTGCAGTATCCTTCCCCTGGAGTGGGGAGGGAATGGGGATTTTGCAGTATCCTTCCCCTGGAATGGGGAGGGAATGGGGATTTTGCAGTATCCTTCCCCTGGAGTGGGGAGGGAATGGGGATTTTGCAGTATCCTTCCCCTGGAATGGGGAGGGAATGGGGATTTTGCAGTATCCTTCCCCTGGAGTGGGGAGGGAATGGGGATTTTGCAGTATCCTTCCCCTGGAATGGGGAGGGAATGGGGATTTTGCAGTATCCTTCCCCTGGAGTGGGGAGGGAATGGGGATTTTGCAGTATCCTTCCCCTGGAGTGGGGAGGGAATGGAGAATTTGCAGTATCCTTCCCCTGGAGTGGGGAGGGAATGGAGAATTTGCAGTATCCTTCCCCTGGAGTGGGGAGGGAATGGAGATTTTGCAGTATCCTTCCCCTGGAGTGGGGAGGGAATGGGGATTTTGCAGTATCCTTCCCCTGGAATGGGGAGGGAATGGGGATTTTGCAGTATCCTTCCCCTGGAGTGGGGAGGGAATGGAGAATTTGCAGTATCCTTCCCCTGGAGTGGGGAGGGAATGGGGATTTTGCAGTATCCTTCCCCTGGAATGGGGAGGGAATGGGGATTTTGCAGTATCCTCCCCCTGGAGTGGGGAGGGAATGGAGAATTTGCAGTATCCTTCCCCTGGAGTGGGGAGGGAATGGGGATTTTGCAGTATCCTTCCCCTGGAGTGGGGAGGGAATGGGGATTTTGCAGTATCCTTCCCCTGGAGTGGGGAGGGAATGGGGATTTTGCAGTATCCTTCCCCTGGAATGGGGAGGGAATGGGGATTTTGCAGTATCCTCCCCCTGGAGTGGGGAGGGAATGGAGAATTTGCAGTATCCTTCCCCTGGAGTGGGGAGGGAATGGGGATTTTGCAGTATCCTTCCCCTGGAATGGGGAGGGAATGGGGATTTTGCAGTATCCTTCCCCTGGAGTGGGGAGGGAATGGGGATTTTGCAGTATCCTTCCCCTGGAATGGGGAGGGAATGGGGATTTTGCAGTATCCTTCCCCTGGAGTGGGGAGGGAATGGGGATTTTGCAGTATCCTTCCCCTGGAGTGGGGAGGGAATGGAGAATTTGCAGTATCCTTCCCCTGGAGTGGGGAGGGAATGGAGAATTTGCAGTATCCTTCCCCTGGAGTGGGGAGGGAATGGAGATTTTGCAGTATCCTTCCCCTGGAGTGGGGAGGGAATGGGGATTTTGCAGTATCCTTCCCCTGGAGTGGGGAGGGAATGGAGATTTTGCAGTATCCTTCCCCTGGAGTGGGGAGGGAATGGAGATTTTGCAGTATCCTTCCCCTGGAATGGGGAGGGAATGGGGATTTTGCAGTATCCTTCCCCTGGAGTGGGGAAGGAATAGAGATTTTGCAGTATCCTTCCCCTGGAGTGGGGAGGGAATGAGGATTTTTCAGTATCCCTCCCCTGGAGTGGGGAGGGAATGGGGATTTTGCAGTATCCTTCCCCTGGAGTGGGGAGGGAATGGAGATTTTGCAGTATCCTTCCCCTGGAGTGGGGAGGGAATGAGGATTTTGCAGTATCCTTCCCCTGGAGTGGGGAGGGAATGGAGATTTTTCAGTATCCTTCCCCTGGAGTGGGGAGGGAATGGGGATTTTTCAGTATCCTTCCCCTGGAGTGGGGAGGGAATGGGGATTTTTCAGTATCCTTCCCCTGGAGTGGGGAGGGAATGGAGATTTTGCGGTATCTTCCCCTGGAGTGGGAATGGGGATTTTGCAATATCCTTCCCCTGGAGTGGGGAGGGAATGGAGATTTTGCAGTATCCTTCCCCTGGAGTGGGGAGGGAATGGAGATTTTTCAGTATCCTTCCCCTGGAGTGGGGAGGGAATGGAGATTTTGCGGTATCTTCCCCTGGAGTGGGAATGGGGATTTTGCAATATCCTTCCCCTGGAGTGGGGAGGGAATGGAGATTTTGCAGTATCCTTCCCCTGGAGTGGGGAGGGAATGGAGATTTTGCAGTATCCTTCCCCTGGAGTGGGGAGGGAATGGAGATTTTTCAGTATCCTTCCCCTGGAGTGGGGAGGGAGTGGGGATTTTTCAGTATCCTTCCTCTGGAGTGGGGAGGGAATGAGGATTTTGCAGTATCCTTCCCCTGGAGTGGAGAAGGAATGGACATTTTTGCAGTATCCTTCCCTTGCCACACCCAGCACGCCACACCACGCCCACCAAATCACGCCCACCGAACACTGCAGGATGCTGCAGCGGTCATAAGTATGAAGCAGTTACCAAGCAGCCGAATTTTGATGACGTAATTCATAGGGGTGATACCAAGATTGTAATTTTTTTAAAGATGGCACTAAGTCACTTTTTCGGTGCCACTGTAACTTTGAACGGCCACTAAATGGCCGCTGTAAGTCGAGGGCTGCTTGTATTCCACACTTGTTTACAAAATCTTAAAATACTCGTAAAACAAAATCTTTCCGGCTTCCCTCCTGCCAGCTGAACTGTTATTTAGGGATAATTTCAACCGGCTTTTATTCACATACGACGAAGCACAATTGGCAATTTAACTGGCCCAAATTATTATTTGGCCTCGTCGTCTTTCCACCACAGCTCCACCAAGAATCCGTGAATAGCTCCTCTCTGGTTATTTTTAGGCAGCTGGATTTATTCTTCGGCGGATTTGGGAAGGGGACCAACGGTGACAGGTTTTTCCAGATGGGCTGGAGTTGCCACATTCACAAAAAAAAACCGCAACACCTCTGCAAAAGCCGTGGGCACCAGGAAAGGGAGGCTGGTCCCAAGCCAGAGGAAACCAGGGTGTTAAATGGGGCAGGTGAGGATGAGAGACGGTCTTAGGGGGAAACCTCTGCTATTTTACAGGGCCTTTTTTAAAGTACCTTAGGAATTCTGAATGGGAAGGCCATTGACGGGGTGGTGTTCAGTAAGGAATAAGGATTTTTTTTTTTTTTTTAAATTGCAACTTATTGATCGTTATTTCTCATTGTTGGTTTGTCATACTTCACCAATAAAATATAAAAAGGAAAAAAAAAGAAAACAACCATTTGCAAAGTGCCAGTGGAGTCTGTTTATTTATCTATCTATCCATATTGTCATCTATTCATTACCTGTATCTGTCTTGTCTATCTGTCTGTCTGTCTCTTTCTTTCTGTCTGTCTACACATCTATCTAGAGAGTCCCTTGGACTGCAAGGCCATCCAAGCGGTCAGTCCTAGAGGAGATCAACCCTGGCTGCTCTTTAGAAGGCCGGATCCTGAAGAGGAAACTCAAAGACTTTGTCCACCTGATGAGAAGGAAGAAGGACTCCCTGGAGAAGAGCCTCATGCTGGGAACGATGGAGGGCAGAAGAAGAAGAAGGGGACGACAGAGAAGGAGGTGGCTGGATGGAGTCACTGAAGCAGTCGGTTTGAGTTTCAAGGGACTCCGAGGAAAGTTTTCGACTAACATCTGTCTGTCTGTCTGTCTGTCTGTCTGTCTGTCTGTCTATCTATCTATATCTAATCTATTTATCTATCTATCCATCCATCCATCTGTATCCATCTCTATCCTATCTATCTATCTATCTATCTATCTATCTATCTATCTATCTATCTATCTATCTATCTATCTATCATCTATCTATCTATCTATCTCATCTATCTCATCTATCCATCCATCCATCCATCCATCCATCCATCCATCCATCTCTATTCATCTCTATCCATCTATCTATCTCTCTCTCTCTCTCTCTCTCTCTCTCTCTCTATCTCTATCTATCATCTATCTCTCTCTCTCTCTATCTATCATCTATCTATCTATCATCTATCCATCCATCCCTATCTATCTATCTATCTATCCATCCATCCATATCTATCCATCCATCCCTATCCATCTCTATCCTATCTATCTATCTATCTATCTATCTATCTATCTATCTATCTATCTATCTATCTATCTTATCTATCTATCCATCAATCCCTATCTATCTATCCACCCATCCACCCATCCACCCACCCACCCATCCATCCATCCATCCATCCATCCATCCATATCTATCCATCCATCCATCCATCCATCCATCCATCCATCCATCCATCCATCCATCCATCCATCCATCTGTATCCATCTCTATCCTGTCTGTCTGTCTGTCTGTCTATCTATCTATCTATCCATCCATCCATCCATCCATCCATCCACCCACCCATCCCCCTGCCTACTTATACCTCCATCAATCTATATCTCTATCTACCTACCTACCTACACTTCTTTTATCAACTTATGCCTCATCTATTTATCTTCTCTCTCTCTCTTTTCATCTATCAATTCATCCATCTTCCCACTCCCCACAAAAAAGCAACTTATGACCATTTTTCACACTTACGACCGTTACCACATCTCTGAGGTCACGTGATCAATATTTGAACACTTTCTAACTGATGGGCGCAGCTTCCCGGGGTCACGCCATCTCCTTTTGCAACCTTCTGACAAGCCACGTCAACGGGGAACCCAGAGCCAATTCACTACGGTGTTACTAACTTAACATCTGCAGCGATTCACTTAACAACTGTGACAAACATGGTCGTAAAGTGGGGTGAAACTCGCTCAACAGCTGTCTCGCTTAGCAACAAAAACCTGGGGCTCCACTGGGATCGTTAAGTCGAGGTCTACCTTAAGAGTTAAATACCTTTAAAGCAGTGTTTCTCAGCCTTGGCAACTTGAAGATGTCCGGACTTCAAGTCCCAGAATTCCCCAGCCAGCGAATGCTGGCTGGGGAATTCTGGGACTTGAAGTCCGGACATCTTCAAGTTGCCAGGGTTGAGAAACACTGCTTTAAACTATTTCAAATACTGGACTTGAGATCCAGGATGATTCTCTCTTTACGATATGAGATCTTGCAGCAATTATAACTTACATAATTATGGTTAAAATTACAGGTCGTTGTTAAAGAGAATTGAACAACACGGGGGGGAAACTGCAACGGTTCAATTAAATTTGCCTTTTTTTAATCGTTCATCATTACCTTGATAATGTTTACCAAGTCCGTCTGATAGTAGCGGTCTTGGTGAGCGTTGGCAGCGGCTAAGGTGAGGAGATACTCATTCCTTGCATGAGTAGCTTTAGAGTTACATTCAGACCGGCGTGCTTTTAACTGGAGAAGCAAAAACAGAATTAGGTAAGAAATTATAGCCATGTAGACATTGAAGACTGCAAAGCAATTGTTTTAATAAGAAGTGAAGGGAGGGAAGGAGGGAGGGAAGCAAGGAGAGAAGAAAGGAGGGAAGGAAGGAAGGAAGGAGGGAAGGAAGGAGGGAAGGAGAGAAGGAGGGAAGGGGAAGGAGAGAAGGAGGGAAGGGGAAGGAGGGAGGGAAGGAAGGAGGGAAGGAAGGGGAGTAGGAGAGAAGAAAGGAGGGAAGGAAGGAGGGAATGTAGGAGAGAAGGAAGGGGGGAAAGAAGGAGGAAAGGAAGGGGGAAAGGAAGGGAGAGAAGGAGAAAAGAAAGGAGGGAAGGAAGGAAGGAGGGAAGGAAGGAGGGAAGGAGAGAAGGAGGGAAGGGGAAGGAGGGAGGGAAGGAAGGAGGGAAGGAAGGGGAGTAGGAGAGAAGAAAGGAGGGAAGGAAGGAGGGAATGTAGGAGAGAAGGAAGGGGGGAAGGAAGGAGGAAAGGAAGGGGGAAAGGAAGGAGAGAAGGAGAAAAGAAAGGAGGGAGGGAAGGAAGGAAGGAAGGAGGGAAGGAAGGAAGGAGGGAAGGAGAGAAGGAGGGAAGGAGGGAGGGAAGGAAGGAAGGAAGGAAGGAGAGAAGAAAGGAGGGAAGGAGGGGAATGTAGGAGAGAAGGAAGGGGGAAAGGAAGGAGAGAAGGAGAAAAGAAAGGAGGGAAGGAAGGAAGGAAGGAGGGAAGGAAGGAGGGAAGGAGAGAAGGGGGAGGGAGGGAAGGAAGGGAGTAGGAGAGAAGAAACGAGGGAAGGAAAGAGGGAGGGAGGGAAGAAGAAGTAGGACCGTTGTAAGATAAGATGGATCTATGGGATGTTAAAAAAGCAATCTTCAAGTATATTGTCAACTGTAGGGAAAAATTGTTATAAATACATATTATTAATAACAGTTATGAGATCATATAATTGTGAATGTATATATGAAATTGATAAAAAAAAGAAGTGAACAGCTGGAAAATGACAAAGTTCTTTCTAGAAAGCTCCTTAGATGTGAAAGGAGGCTAAATGATACACACAGCAGCTTAGAATTACAACCACGCCTTTTGTACAGGTAGCCCTCGACTTACGACCACAGCGGAGCCCCACATTTCTGTTGTTAAGTGAGACATTTTGTTATGTGAGCTATTTTACGACCTTCCTGGCCACAGTCGTTAAGGAAATCACTGCCGTTGGCAAGTCAGTAACATAAGGTCGCAAAAGGGGATCACGTGCCCTTGGGACACAGCAACGGTCATAAGTATGAGTCAGTTGCCAAGCGTCTGAATTTTCATCAGATGACCACAGGGGTGCGGACGTAAGCGTGAAAAAACGGTCACGCAAGCCACATTTTTCCGTGGCGTTGTAACTCTGAACGGCCACTGAGTGAACTGTTGTAAGTTGAGGACTACCTGTGATGTAGGAAGCTGTTTTAGAGTTTCGACAACAACAACAGCTCCCTTTGGCATTGGGTCTCCACTGCCAGACATTACACAGCTGCGAAATTGTAACGCGCAAATTATTTTTGAGACTTACTTTAACACTTGCTTTCTGTAAGCTTATCCTCGATTGGAAAAGGCTAAGTTTTGACCTGCAAGTAAACAAGCCACAGAAAAACATAGTTATTTCTGGTGAACAGGCCAGAAAACCTGTGCATTTAGAAAGCGGTGTTTTTTTTTCTTCCCCTCTTTCAAAATTGAGACTGAATGGAGAAATACCAGAATGTTCTATGTTGAGAGAGAGAGACAGACAGAGAGAGAGAGAGAGTGACAGAGCCTGGGCCGTCTGTCAGCCCTCAGATGGAGAATCAACAGCCCCCAGGTCTGGAGGTGGCTGATGAGGAAGGGAGGAACAGCTGGGTTCAGTGCCTGATGCTCAGATGCACAGAAGGCAGAGAGGAGAGGAGAGCAGTGGAAATCTATGGGCCGGTCCTTGGGACAGAAGAGCCACCGCTGCTAGCGAAGCCCCACCCTAACTCCGGGGATAAAAGGCAGGGGGTGGAGATGAATAGATGGGGCAGAGGAGAGGAGAGCAGTGGAAATCTATGGGCTGGTCCCTGGGATGGAAGAGTCACCGCTGCTAGTGAAGCCCCACCCTAACTCTGGGGATAAAAGGCAGGGGGCGGAGATGAATAGATGTGGCAGAGAGGAAAGGAGAGCAGTGGAAATCTATGGGCTGGTCCTTGGGACAGAAGAGCCACCGCTGCTAGCAAAGCCCCACCCTAACTCTGGGGATAAAAGGCAGGGGGCGGAGATGAATAGATGTGGCAGAGGAGAGGAGAGCAGTGGGAATCTATGGGCTGGTCCTTGGGACAGAAGAGCCACCGCTGCTAGCGAAGCCCCACTCTAGCTCTGGGAATAAAAGGCAGGGGGCGGAGATGAATAGATGTGGCAGAGGAGAGGAGAGCAGTGGAAATCTATGGGCCGGTCCTTGGGACGGAAGAGCCACCGCTGCTAGTGAAGTCCAACCCTAACTCTGGGGATAAAAGGCAGGAGATGGAGATGAATAGATGTGGCAGACAAGTATTCATCTTCCAGACAGACGGACTTGTTAGCCTGCGAGAGAAACATTTTGCCAGCATTCCTAATCAAGGAATCTTTTGAGTTCCACCTCAGAGGATTTGTCATGTTTGGGGAGCTGGGTCAGAACATTAAAACTGCTAGGGCAAAGAGTTGTGCGGAGTTACTTATGGGAATTTCCACACGGGATTTGGAGGCGGCGAGAACTTACTTGGCCTCAATGTCGGCCTTTTCCCGGACAGCTTGGGCCATCTGCTCCGTTTCGAAATATTTCTTCTTCCCCTTCGCTAAATCTTTGACTGTCTCCTGAAGTTCGGTCTGGATCCTGATCAGCTGGTCCACACACTGAACAACAAAAAACACAAAACAGGAAGAAAAAAAAATGGTCTTTCGTAAAAGTAGGACCTGTCATTAAGTTACTACTGTTGAGCAAGGTACCACCTATACTGTACCTGTGCATTTCGTTTTTCTTGCCTAAATGTAGAACCTTACTCTTTTCACCACTGAATTTCATTTTATTAGATAGTGCCCAATGGTCAAGATGGTCAAGATCCTTCAAGTCTATCAAGATGCTACAGGAGATCCTTCTCTATCTTAAGCCTTAAGTCTTCTAGAGTGTTGGCTATTCCTGCCAGCTTGGTGTCATCTGCAAATTTGATGAGTTCCCCATGTATTCCCTCATCCAAATCATTGATGAAGATGTTGAAGAGTGTTGGGCCTAAAACAGAGCCTTGGGGTGCTCCACTGCATATTTCCCTCCATGTAGATGCAGTTCCATTGAGGACTACATGTTTTTTTGAATAATGTTAGCATTAGCAAGAAAGGTTAAAAATCTTGCATTAAAATCAAGCTAAGGTGAGCAGTGCCCAAGGTGGAAGAGTGAAGCTGTTCTTAAAAGCCCTGGGAAGTAATTTGCGTTGCTTTCTTTTCCTAGCACTGTGTTGTGCTCCTTGAGTAAGGACATAAGTAAGCTGTGTCATTCTTTTAAAGGCCAATATTTGCAAAAAGGCGATTAGGCTTGATGATATATATTTTCCTTAGGGCCGCAGACACAAGAGGCTACCCGATTTTGCTAGCACTGTGTTGATTCCACAACAATCCCACATAAGGACAAATTTGTGCCTAAATTAGGGGGAGGACCAGGAAAACAGTGGGACACCTCTGATTTTTTTTTAAGTTTGTTTTATTTTTTATTTTTCATACAAGTAACCAGTATACCATGAGATCTTAACCAGCATTATTTTGTGTTGTCCAATATATATCAGTTCCTCTTACTATCAACTCACAGTGCCTATCATTTGCTCTTCTGCTTTCCATACGTCATATTATACGTACCTTATCCACCACCGTCCTGCCTCCTCTTCCTCCTCCCTACCTCCTTTCTTCTCTCTACCATCCCTCTCTTCTCTGCTTCCCCTTCCTCTCCTTCTCTGTCCATTTTCCACTCCTTCTCTCTCGCCTACTCTTTTCCTCCCCTCTGCTCCCTCTCTCCTCTCTCTCCTTTCTTCCCTCTACCATCCCTCTCTTCTCTATTTCCCCTCCCTCTCTCTCTCTCCTCTTCTCTCTCCTTTCTTCCCTCTACCACCCCTCTCTTCTCTACTTCCCCTCCCTCTCTCTCTCTCCTCTTCTCTCTCTCCTTTCTTCCCTCTACCATCCCTCTCTTCTCTACTTCCCCTCCCTCTCTCTCCTCTTCTCTCTCTTTCTTCCCTCTACCATCCCTCTCTTCTCTACTTCCCCTCCCTCTCTCTCTCCTCTTCTCTCTCTTTCTTCCCTCTACCATCCCTCTCTTCTCTACTTCCCCGCCCTCTCGCCTTCTCCTCTCTCCTCTTTCCAATCCTTCTCTCTCTCCTACACTTTTCCTCCCCTCTGCTCCCTCTCTCTCCTAACCCCTCTCTTCCTCCTCTCCTCTCCCTTTCTCTCTTCCACTTTCTCCACTTCGCTTCCATGGTATATTTCAGCGTCTGAGCCACTTCTGATTTTCTGCTGGGTGAAATTTATAATTCTCTTTTGCTAATTTTTTAAGAGCTGCAGGCTTCAACTCCCAGAATTCCCTCGCCGGCATTGAACTCTGGGAGTGGAAGTCCTCACGTCTTGAAGCTGCCAGGGGTGAAACGTATCGCTCTAAAAAGAACCTTTTCACCCACTACATCATTTCTACAATAACAATAATAAAAAGCCATTTTATCACAAGGAGCCCTCTGTGCTGGTTTTCTGGCCCGCTGCCTGGGAGTCCGTCCGCAGGGCTGATCTCCATTTCCGCTGCACCCTTAAAACCTTGGATGATTCCACGAATGTTTTTGAGACGGCACCGCGCCTAATATTCAAAGCCAATCCAAGCATAATTTGGAAAATTTCAAAGCCACCTCCAAAGGGGCTTATTTTTCACATTCTTGCAACCAGCAGGGGCTGTATTTAATTTCATTTACAAAGACAGCTCTTTTGCTGGCTGCTGATAGCACAGAGCCTGCCAGTTGTTGGAGCAAAAGGCGTGCAATATGGGTGATGATACAGGAAGGAAGGAAGGAAGGAAGGAAGGAAGGGGGAGGGAGGGAGGAAGGAAGGGGAAGGAAAATAAAGGGGAAGGGAAATTGGAAGAGGAAGGAAGAAAAGGGAAGAAAGGAAGGAAGTCAGGGTAAGGAAAAAGGAGGAAGGAAAAGGGGAAAGGAAGGAAGGGGAAGAAAAAGGAAGGAAGTAAAAGGGGAAGGAAGCAAAAGGAAGGAAGGAAGGAAGGAAGGAAGGAAGGAAGGAAGGAAGGAAGGAAGGAGAAGGAAAATAAAGGGAAAAGGAAATTGGAAGAGGAAGGAAGAAAAGGGAAGAAAGGAAGGAAGTCAGGGTAAGGAAAAAGGAGGAAGGAAAAGGGGAAAGGAAGGAAGGGGAAGAAAAAGGAAGTAAAAGGGGAAGGAAGCAAAAGGAAGGAAGGAAGGAAGGAAGGAAGGAAGGGGAAGGAAAATAAAGGGGAAGGGAAATTGGAAGAGGAAGGAAGAAAAGGGAAGAAAGGAAGGAAGTCAGGGTAAGGAAAAAGGAGGAAGGAAAAGGGGAAAGGAAGGAAGGGGAAGAAAAAGGAAGTAAAAGGGGAAGAGGAAGGAAGGAAGGAAGGAAGGAAGGAAGGAAGGAAGGAAGGAAGGAAGGAAGGGGAAGGAAAATAAAGGGGAAGGGGAAATTGGAAGAGGAAGGAAGAAAAGGGAAGAAAGGAAGGAAGTCAGGGTAAGGAAAAAGGAGGAAGGAAAAAGGGGAAAGGAAGGAAGGGGAAGAAAAAGAAAGGAAGGATGGATTCTTTCAGAAAAGCATCTGTTCATAGAGATTAGGAAATGAATACTATTATGGATGGTTGGGGTTTCATTTATGAGTTATTCTTTGGCCTAATAAATTTTTTCCAAACAAATAAAATAATTCCAGCAAAACAGAATCAGAGCCAGGATTGGCCTAGAGGTTGAGGCACCAGGCTGGATGCCAGGAGACAGTGAATTCTACTCCTGCCTTAGGCAAGAAAGCCAGTTGGGTGGCTAAGGCAATCCCCAGGAGACAAGTGAGATGTAGTCTCCCCTTCGGTATGCAAATGGGCCAATCCCCAGGAGTCAGCTGGAGCCTTTTCCCGATGTGCGCATGCGCAGAGCTGCCAGGAGAAGGGAACAGCTAAGGAACAAGGGCCGACTGGGGAGTAAAGGCACAGGTGGACGGTGAATGGCCCCTCCCATAGGGAATAAATAGGAGCAAAAGGGGAGTGGAGTTTGCAGGAGGTTCCATTCATGAGGGTGAAGATCTGTTCCTGACTTCTTGCCAAGTAGCTGCTGCTACAGCATGGCGTTTAGAAGATATCGGCCTGGCAGCTCTCCAAGCCTGATCAAGATCTGTAGCTGTGAAATCTCATGAAAGACTGTCGGCCAGGACTTTGCTGGAGAGGAATTCCCTTTAACCGAAATAAAAGGGGTTTTATCGGGACGAGGAGTCGGCTTCATGATCTTGGGAAGCCTGGGTCGGACAGGTAGGTAGATCTAAAGCTTCTAGTGGATCCCAAAGTTATCACAGGCATCGCAGGGCCCAAATCCTTCCTTGTTTTTTGCTTCTCTGTTCTTGCAAAGCACTTCTCCCTTTTCAACCCTTAGGGATTTCTCTACCTCCGTTATGAGCTCAGAAAGCTTCAAATGTCCCCATCGCTCAAAAGATGAAATCAAGGATTGTGGTTGGGTGGTTTCGCTTGTAGACATTTCGTTACCCAATTAGGTAACATCCTCAGTGGTACAAAGGGGGGGGTTGTGGTGGTGGTGAAGGAGGAAGAAGAGAAAAAGAAGAAGAGGAAGAAGAGAAGAAGAGGAGGAGGAAGAGGAGGACGAAGATTGTGGGGTTATTATTGCTCTCTAAGCTTGGTTGTTTCTTGAAGACATGTCATTACCCAAGTAGGTAACATCATCAGTGCTACAAGGGAGGAGGAGGAGGAAGAGGAGGAAGAGGAGGAGGAGGAAGAGGAGAAGGAGGAGGAGGAAGACTGTGGGAATCTTGGTGCTCTCTAAGCTTGGTTGTTTTCTTGAAGACATGTCCGTTACCCAAGTAGGTAACATCATCAATAGCAATAGCAGTAGACTTATATACCGCTTCATAGGGCTTTCCAGCCCTCTCTAAGCGGTTTTACAGAGTCAGCATATTGCCCCCAACAACAATCCGGCTCCTCATTTTATCCACCTCGGAAGGATGGAAGGATGGAAGTCAACCCTGAGCCGGTGAGATTTGAACCGCTGAACTGCTGATCTAGCAGTAGCCTGCAGTGCTGCATTTAACCACTGCACCACCTTGGCTCTTAGTGCTACAAGGGAGAAGGAGAGGGTGGGAGGAGGACTGTGGGATCCTTGGTGCCCTCTGAGCTTAATGGTTTTCTTGCAGACCCTTCGTGACCCAACTAGGAAATATGATCGGTGTTGTAGCAGTATTAGGTAAATGTTGCTTCCAATTCTGCTCCTATGTTGAGGACCCTCTCTCATTTAAGAGCAAACCAAAGAATGAATGAACAAATAAGGAATGGGAAAGAAGGAAGGAGGAGAGATGGGTGCAAACCACATGACACGCAGCATCGGAAAGAAGAAGACAGCACCACAGCCGGCGTAGAAGACTTCGCTATCACTCGTGTAGGTAACGGGGGGGGGGGGGGGGTACCAAGGCCACCTTGCACCTGAGGTCCCCAGGGAAGAAGGGAAATCTCGGGACGTACTTTTTTCAGCTGCTGCTCTTTAAAGCACTTCACCGCCCTGGCAGGCTCCGAAATGAGGTTTTTATAGTTTTCACAGATATTGATCCTGGACTGGGCGACTTGCACGGTGCTTTCTAGAAACGATTTCCACACAGGGTAGAGGCTCCTGCAAGGCAGACATAAATAACAGAGTAAACAGAGTTGGAAGGGAGGTTGTAGGTCTTCTAATCCAACACCAGGTCAGTGGGGGAAGAAGGGGGGGAGGGAGAGAGAGGGAGGGAAGAAGGATGAAAGGAGGGAGAAAAAGAGGGAGGGAAGGAGGAGGAAAAGAGGGAGGGGAGAGTAGGAGGGAAGGAAGGAAGGAACAAAGGAAGAAGGAAGGAGAAAAAGAGGGAGGGAGAAGGGGGTAGGAGGGAAGGAAGGAGAAAAAAGGGAGGGAGAAGGGGAGGGTAGGAGGGAATGAATGAATGATGGAAGGAAGGAAGGAAGGAAAAAAGGAAGAAGGGAGGTGAAAAAGAGGGAGGGAGAAGGGGGTAGGAGGGAAGGAAGGAAGGAGAAAAAAGGGAGGGAGAAGGGGAGGGTAGGAGGGAATGAATGAATGAATGAATGAATGATGGAAGGAAGGAAGGAAAAAAGGAAGAAGGAAGGAGAAAAAGAGGGAGGGGAGAAGGGGAGGGAAGGAAAGAAGGAAGGAAAAAAGGAAGAAGGAAGGTGAAAAAGAGGGAAGGAAGGAAGCAGAAAAAAGGGAGGGAGAAGGGGAGGGAAGGAAGGAAGGAAGGAAAAAAGGAAGGAAGGAAAAAAGGAAGGAAGGTGAAAAAGAGGGAAGGAAGGAAGGAGAAAAAAAGGGAGGGAGAAGGGGAGGGAAGGAAGGAAGGAAAAAAGGAAGAAGGAAGGTGAAAGAAGGAAGGAAAGAGAAAAAGGGAGGGAGAAGGGGAGGGTAGGAGGGAATGAATGAATGATGGAAGAAAGGAAGGAAAAAAGGAAGTAGGGAAGGAGAAAAAGAGGGATGGAGAAGGGGTAGGGTGGAATGAAGGAACGAAGGAAAGAAGGGGAATGGGAGGGTGGAAGGGAGGGAGGAAGGATGAAGGAAGGAGAAAAAGAGGGAGGGGAACGGGAGGGAAGGAGGGAATGAGGGAAGGAAGGAGGGAGGAAGGAAGGAGGGAAGAAGGAATGGATGGGTGGATGGATGGATGGAAGGAAGACCAAGCAATGCCGTTTTGTGACATGGCTGTATCTTCACCTTCCGACAGCAAAGAGGATCTCGCTCACTTCCCCAAACCAAGTTTATTGCCAAAAGGAAGGGGGGGGGAATCCAAATCCCAAACCCACCTAATAT